>NC_086003.1:9465201-9766551 GCF_030014385.1 Trichomycterus rosablanca | reverse complement strand
TAAATCATCGAAGTCATCATCGTGTATACTCGATCCTGTTCCAACTCGTTTACTTAAAGATTTACTCCCAGCTATTGTAGAGCCCCTGCTTACATTAATCAATGCATCCCTTAGCCTTGGGTATGTACCTAAATTGTTTAAAAGTGCTGTTATTAAACCCCTGATTAAAAAACCTAATCTTGATCCACATGTTTTATCTAATTATAGGCCAATTTCAAACCTTCCTTTTGTCTCAAAGATATTAGAAAAAGTCGTTTCCAAACAGTTATGTTCTTATTTGAATGAAAATTGTATTCATGAAAAATTTCAATCAGGATTTAGACCCAACCATAGTACCGAAACCGCATTAATTAGAGTAGTTAACGAGTTGTTAATGTCTTCTGATAATGGATGTGTCTCTTTTCTTGTTCTATTAGATCTTAGTGCAGCGTTTGATACGGTCGATCATAACATTTTACTGGAGAGGCTAGAAAATACAGTAGGTGTTAAAGGACTCGCACTCTCTTGGTTTCAATCATATTTGAATGACCGCTCTCAATTCGTTTATGTAAATAATAAATGCTCAGAAACTACAAAAGTAAAGTATGGTGTTCCACAGGGGTCGGTACTTGGACCGCTATTATTTACACTCTATATGCTTCCACTAGGTGAAATTATTCATAAACATGGCATAAACTTTCACTGCTATGCAGATGACACACAGCTGTATATATCAGCCAAACCAAATGATACTGACACAATCAGTAAGATAGAAGATTGTGTAAACGACATAAAAAACTGGATGTCGTGTAATTTTCTTTTACTTAATTCAGATAAAACTGAGGTTTTACTTGTTGGCTCTAAAGCTGCAAGAGACAAGTTGTCTAACCTGGTGCTAAACTTAAACATGTTCTCTGTTACTCCCAGCCCAGATGTAAAAAACTTAGGTGTCACAATAGATTCAGATCTCTCCTTTGATACACACATTAATAATATTACTAGAGTTGCTTTCTATCATTTGCGTAATATCTCTAAAATAAGAAATATACTATCTGTTAATGACGCCGAAAAACTGATCCATGCGTTTATAACTTCTCGGTTAGATTATTGTAATGCTCTTCTAACTGGATGCTCTGGTAGATCCTTAAACAAACTCCAGTTAGTTCAAAATGCAGCAGCTCGAGTGCTAACTAGAACTAAAAAATTTGATCATATTAGTCCTGTTCTATCATCTCTACACTGGCTGCCAGTTAAATTTCGCATTGATTACAAAATACTTTTACTAACCTATAAAGCGCTACATGGTCTGGTTCCACAGTATCTGAGTGAACTTATTAATTACTACAACCCAGCACGTCCACTTCGTTCACAAGATGCAGGGTTACTTATAGTTCCTAAAATTAAAAAGACCAAAGCTGGTGGAAGAGCGTTTTCTTACAAAGCTCCACAACTCTGGAATAATCTTCCTGCCTCTGTTCGGGATTCGGACACAGTCTCAATGTTTAAGTCTAAACTGAAAACATATTTATTTTCTCAGGCTTTTGATTAATATAGACAAAGGCGCAGGGCTTGGGGGTTCTTGGTCATAGAAACTTGTGGTGATCAGGGATGTTGGGTCGCTGTCGTTCTGCCTCTCTTGTCCAATCACTCTGGTTTGGGTAGGAGAGGTGGGCGCTGATGTCCTGTGAAAGCCTTCATGACCTTGTTACCTGCTCGCTCTCCCTTTTAGTTATGCTGTAATAATTAGGGCTGCTGGAGTCTAAAACTCTCTGTAAAACTGTTTGTCAACTAGCATTGTACATTATTAACTACATTCTCTGTTGTTTTACCCCGAGGGCATTCTGATGGAAACCTGTTTACCTGCCGAGGTTAAGGATTAAAGTCGAGACTGCCGGGACAACGATGCTGCTCCTGTCAGATGTGACGGGTCTGGAGTAATTGCAACGACAAGAAATCACTACAGACTTTATTGAAGACTAGAGCGGATAACAACTCTATTATTATTTAATTGTTTATTTATCTATTTATTACCACTGTATGACTTTTAGATCATTCAATTCTGTGTTTGTATGATTTGTGTAAATCGTGTATTTATTTAAAGTATCCTCCAGACCACCCAAGAAGGATGGGCCCTGTTGAGTCTGGTTCCTCTCAAGGTTTCTTCCTGTAATTTTCAGGGAGTTTTTCCTTGCCACAGTCGCCCTCGGCTTGCTCAACAGGGGTTTTTGTATCTGTTGGTCCTGGATTTTGTAAAGTTGCTTTGAGACAATGTATATTGTAAAAAGCGCTATATAAATAAAGTTGACTTGACTTGACTTGACTACTTAAATGGCCGCCGATTGCAGGCTCTATGGGACACAGGTTCTCAGGTGTCGATAACTGACTAACGATGGAAAGAGGAATATTTAGCAACTTCCATATTAAGGGTTGTTTCTGAGATTCTAGACTCGCCTGGTGATTTGACGTTGACTGCTGCAAACGGAACTGAAATGCCGTACTTGGGATGGATGGAAATGACTTTCCAGCTAGCCTCTGAAACCAGTCCAACAGAAGAGCTGCTCATCCCAGTACTTGTAATGAAAGGTTGGCACTTGTCACATCCCATCATAGGCTTCAACGTTATCAAGCACATCTTGACAAAGACCAAAAGAGATAAATGCTATCATGCAGTGAGGAAAGCTTTTCCAAGTCTTAAAAGAAACACAATGAAAGCCCTAATACAGGCTGTTAGCGCAGAGCAAGCAGCTGAGTATGCAGTAAAAACCAAAAAAGAGAAGGTTGCAGTGTCAAAACACAGTAGCATTCAAATCAGCTGTCGTATAGCCACACAGCCTTTCAAAGAGGACATGACCATGCTGTTTCAGCCGGACCTGAACTCACAGTGTCCGGATGGTCTTGAATTTTACGACACCTTAGTCAAAATCAAGAAAGGGACACTACTGACCATCACATTTGATGTCTCCAACTCCACTGACCCTGACATCTGTTTGCCAGGACGCACTTTAATTGGCACGGTGCAGGCTGTTATGACAGTCTTGCCTGCTCAGGTTTTTAAGGAAGCTGCAACACCAGTCACAGTGAGTCACACCAGCAAGAAACCTGCAAATAACTCCAGTGAACAATGGGATCCACCTGTGGATCTAAGCCATCTTAGTGAGGGTCAGAGACTGGTGGTGAAACAGATGCTGAGAGAAGAGTGTCAGTCCTTCTCAAGGTCAGACGATGATATTGGCTGTATTGAAAAATTGCACGTCCATTTCCCTCAAAGACACTGAACCAGTCAAACGCACATACATATCAGTGCCTAGTCCTCTCTACCAGGAAATGAAAGACCTCCATGATCTAATAGTACAGGGCTGGGTCAGGAAGTCAAACTTATCATATTACTCACCTGTTGTGTGTGTTCGGAAAAAAGATGGCACACTCCGGTTGTGCATAGATTACAGAGATCTGAACCGAAAGACCCACCCTGACCATCAACCCATTCCTTGGGTTCAGGACATCTTGGACAGTCTAGGTGGTAAATCCTGGTTTTCTCTATTGGACCAAGGGAAGGCTTACCACCAAGGCTTCATGTCGGAGAAAAGCAGAGCACTGACAGCCTTTGTAACCCCATGGGGCCTATATGAGTGGGTTTGCATTCCATTTGAGTGCACCTGCAGCTTTCCAACATTGTATGGAGGAGTGTCTAGAAGGGCTCTGGGACAACATCTGTATCCCCTATTTAGACGACACACTGGTTTTCAGTAAAACGTTTGACAGTCATGTAAATGATGTGCGAAAAGTGCTACAACTGCTCAGGAAGTACGGCATCAAACTTAAACCAAGCAAATGTAACTTGTTTAAATCTGAGGTCTGTTATTTGGGCAGAATAGTCTCCGCGGAGGGTAGTAGAGTTGATCCAGCCACCTAGAAGCTGTCAGAGCCCTGGAAGACATTAGACGTCAGACGGTGGGCCAACTCAGAAAAATGCTTGGTCTCCTCACCTACTACCGGCAATACATCAAGGACTTTTCACAAAAAGCCAGCTGTCTATATGAGCTCCTGAAAGCAGACTCGGATGATGCTTCTCACAATGATAGGAAAACAAAAATGAGGCCAAAGAAAGCGAGTCATGTTGTGCCCTCAAACAAGCCAATTGTGTGGACCGACCAGCAATCAGCGGGTACTTGAACAGCTGCCTGCCTGCTTCATCCACCAATGTTAGGCTTCCCTGATTTCAGTCAGCCATTCATTGTGCATACTGATGCGTCACACCAAGGTTTGTGAGCGGTATTATATCAAAAACAAGAAGGCAAACTGAGAGTTATCGCCTATGGCTCACGCACTTTGACAGCAGCAGAAAAAAACTATCACCTCCATGCAGGCAAACTGGAATTCCTTTCAAATGGGCCATCACTGATAAGTTCCGCGACTACCTGTACTATGCCCCAAATTTCATTCTGTATAGTGATAACAATCCGCTCACGTACATTCTGTCAACTGCAAAGCTGAATGCAACCACTTCCAGGTGGGTTGCAGAGTTAGCGGATTTCCACTTCACTATAAGGTATAGACCAGGGAGGGAGAACAGTGACGCTGATGCCTTGTCGAGAATGCCGCTGGATGTGGAGTCGCTAATGAGAGACTGTTCAGAGGAATTACCATCCAATACCATCGCTGCCATCACTCAAGCTGTTGAGGTACGGGAAAAGTCCCTTGCAATTTGGCCATTTACAACTGCGACCATATCAGCCCCCGCTAAAGGTGAGTTAGCCACTGTGTCAAACAGCCCTATTCCAACAAAACAATTAAGAGAAGCACAAGAGTCAAGTCATCTGTCCTGTGTTAGAGAGTAAGCTCTCAGGTTCCAAGCCCACAGCTAAGGAGTTGCGAATGTTCAGTCCAAAAACCAAATGTCTGTTCAGAGGATGGGACAAATTGACTATAAATGATGGACTTCTGTATAGGACCACTGCCACCCACAAACAACTAGTCTTGCCAGAAAGATACAAAGGGAAGGTGTTGGAAGAGCTGCACAACAACATGGGCCACCAAGGCATCGATCGCACAGTATCGCTCGTACGTGATTGCTTCTTCTGGCCACACATGCAGTCCGACATTGAGCACTATGTGACAAAAGCCTGTACTTGTCTAAAACAGAAAAAGCCCAGCCACGACCCAAGAGCCCCTTTGACCAATATTGTGACAACACAGCCATTCGAACTAGTCTGTATTAACTTTCTCCATCTGGACAAGTGCAAGGGTGGATATGAGTACATCCTTGTTGTTGTTGATCACTTTACCCGGCTTGCTCAAGCATATGCCACCACATCAAAGTCAGGAAAAACTGCTGCAAACCTCATCTTCAATGACTTTGCGCTGAAGTTTTGCTTTCCTGCTCGTATCCATCACGACCAAGGGGGAGAATTCGAGAACCAGTTGTTCAGCCAGTTAAAGAAACTTAGTGGAATAGCTGGGTCCAGGACAACGCCCTATCACTCGATGGACAATGGTCAAGTAGAGCACATGAACCAGACATTGTTGCAAATGATAAAGACCCTGACTGAGATGCAAAAACCGAACTGGAAAGAATCCCTGAATAAATTGGTGTACGCCTATAACTGCACGCGTTGCAAAGTGACCGGTTTCTCTCCATTCTATCTTCTGTACGGGAGGTCACCCAGGCTTCCGGTTGACATACTTTTCAGGCTGCACACAGAGTCAGGCTCCAGTGATCAGCGAGATTATTTGAAGAAATGGAGAAAAGGCATGAAGGAAGCATACGCCATTGCCAATCAAAATGCTCAAAAGGCTGCTGGACGGAGTAAAAGGTACTATGACGCAAAAATAAGGGGTCCAGTGCTACAACCTGGTGAGCGTGTTTTTATAAAAAACTTGACGCCCAGAGGAGGACCAGGTAAACTCCGGAATTATTGGGAGGACACAGTTCATACAGTAGTGAGACAAATGGGGTCTAATCTGCCTAATAATGCCTCTCCTTCACCAAGTACTGCTATTGATCCTGAGAGACTGCCCTATCAGCTGCCACATAGAGTTAGACACCCACCAAAACGTACAACCTATGATCAGCTTGGTGTCCCTTCCTGCTACAGTGTCCAACCATCGCCTCAACTGTTACCCGTCTACCATGCAACAGGACTGATTCCGTGGCTGCCACCCTTACAGCCATGCTATTTTCAACCCTCCGGTCCCATATGGACTCCAGCGAACATGAGCCCACAGGTATCTTGTGTGTGACTAACACCATGAACAGTTCATGGGGTACTTTATAAACTATCATCATGGACAAATCACAGTCTGTTGATACAGCTTGTCGCCATGAAAGACTAATGGACTGTTAAAGGACTGTCAATGGACTGCTAAAAGACTATAAATGGACTGTTAAAAGACTGTCAATGGACTGTTAAAAGACTGTCGATGGATTGTAAAAAAAACTGTCAATGGACTGTTAACGCAAGGGTCAGTTACCAGGCATAGACTCTACCCATGGACTGTTTGCAGTTATCAGTTTATGATCCCTGAATTTTGTTTGAGTACCAACTCACAGATCTTCAATTTCAGTTTTATGAAGGACTTGAAAAAAAAAAGAAGAACTGTTTAATTGTTTAAATGTCGGGACGACATTTATTTTGTAGGGGAGTATGTGATAAGTTAAAATGATAATGCACTGTCATGCTGTTTAAAAATTTGCACTATTTAAAAAAAGGGGTTAAAATGTTAAAAACATTTAATTTCGCCATTGTTTTGTTGATTCTTAATTGTTAAAAATGAAGTTATATTATCTACGTAGCATTATCCATGACACAGGTCTTGATCCACTAGTCGGAGATCGATTGCTTTTTCCTCCACAAGTGATGCTGGGGAAATCGCGGTGTTTTTCTCATTCCAGTAAAAGTTCTCACTGAGAAAACATCACTTCATCACTCTCGTGATTATTTCTCCCCATTTCCAGGGGTACAACATCCTTTTCATAATAAAACATGAAAAACAAATAAAAACAGTGTTTCATTTTCAAAAAGTTTTAAGGTCCAAAAGTCACCAAATTCTCCCCAGTTAAGTGATTCAGTGCATTTAGTCTTGCTCTCAGGTCTAGGATATACTGCATCTTAATTAGCTGGTAATGGGACCACCCTTCCAGCTTTCCTTTACCATGTACCATACAGGCATAGTGGAGGCCTAGGGTATTATACTTACCTCGGACTAAACATTAGTTCAACAGGAAACTTTAACCCGGCAGTAAATGAACTGAGAGAAAAAGCTCGCAGGGCCTTCTATGCCATAAAACCACAAACATTCGTGGAAATTCCAATTTGAATCTGGCTCAAAATTTTTGAATCAATAATTGAACCGATTGCTCTATATGGCAGTGAAGTATGCGGTTCGCTTACACACCATCAATTCCACAATTGGGACAAACATCTATAAGAGACCCTGCACACAGAGTTCTGTAAAAGCATCCTAAAAGTGCACAGACACAACAAACAATGCGTGCAAGGCAGAATTAGACCTATTTCCTATTATAATAAACATACAGAGAAGAGCAATCAATTTCTGGAACCATCTAAACAAGAGCAACCCCCAATCTTACCATTATAAAGCCCTGAAACACCAAGAGCTGAGCAAAGATACCAGTCCTCTCATCCAACTGGTCTTGAGTCACTGCACCGATACACCACTAACACACACAGACACACCACTAACACACACCGATACACCACTAACACACACAGACACATTACTAACACACACCGATACACCACTATCACACACAGACACATTATTAACACACACCGATACATTACTAACACACACAGACACACCACTAACACACAATGGCACACCACTAACACACACTAACACAACAAAGACTCAGGAACAGGAGAAATCTGCAAACCCAATTAGAATAAACCAAATTACACAAAAACTCAGAACTAAATATCTGAATTATTGGGAAACTGAAACTAAAGTTCAAAGTATAATGCAGTGTTATTTGGCCCTAAACAGACACTACAGTACAGCAGATTATCTGAGCACAGTATCCGACCCTAAATTAAGAAACAACTTGACAGGGTACAGACTGAGTGCACACGACCTGGCCGTGGAGACGGGGCGACACACCCGGTCCTGGCTGACCTGGGAGGAGAGGTTGTGCCAGCACTGCACTCTCAATACAGTAGAGACGGCGCTGCACTTCCTCACCCAGTGTACCAAATACCACCACATCCGGTCCCAATTCTTCCCCAGATTGAACATCATCATCCCCAACTTTAACTCCCTCCCAGACGCCGACAAACTGCCCCACCTACTGGGGGAGCACAAGGAGAGCTGCACAATAGCAGCACTCTATACACTCACCTGCCACCAGGTGAGGGACAGTGGGTGACCATGTCTCATACACACACACGCACACAATCTAATTTTTATGACTAACTCATAAATGTAAATGTTGTCATTTTTATTATTATTTGCACTGTTTTTATTATTATTTTATTATATTTTATATTTTTGCACCTGTAACTGTTTTGTATATATTTGATCTTATTGTTATTTTTATTATTTCTCTGTAACTGAACTTTGGCAATACGAATGTCCTTATTTGTCATGCCAATAAAGCTTCTTTTGAGTTTGAGCCTGGGGTACCCCATGAATGGCACAAAATAGAGGTTTCAAAAAATAGAGGCTTCAGAGGCTGTATACAATTTTATTAGATTGTTTATAGAGGCACTGCTTTTGGATACTAAGTTGCAAAACAGTATCCTTGTTCTAATCAGTCTAACCATCCAACAAGATGTAAGCCAATTCTCTTAAATGAAATCTTGATCAGTGGAAGGGGGAATTCGGCCAAGGACACATTCGGCCAATGAAAGCAAGCCACTAAATGCTGATTAAATGTTTAATGAACTCCGGCAGCTGCTGAGAAATTAAGCATGGGTACATAGTGCCCATAGACCTGCCCGGGCTCAGCTTCAGCTTCATGGACATCAGAAGAGATATCATAGGAAACAGAATAGATATAAGAAGACAACAGTGCTTCTGGTGTTCTGTTCCTTGCTGTTGGGGTGCACCTCCCCTTTCACTCACTCATGCCATTGTGCCCTTCCCCAGCACAAAGGGTGCTGCTTTCTGTGCAGGGCAGACACAGGCTATGCCACAGGTTTCCAGGGCTGGTATAAGAAGCTTTTGGCAGGGTACAAGGATGGGTGTTGTCCTGTGCAAACAGTTCCCACTCCCGTTGGGGGTCCTAAGTCTAACCTAAACCCCCACCCCCACCAAATAAATGCTTGCACACACAATTACCTGTAAGAGCAAAAGTATTCACATGCCCACCAAAAACATGCTTGCATACACACAAGCACATATAAGAGCAAAGGTTTACACCATATTAACCAGCTAGAACACCCTAGCAATCACCAGTTATCACCTTAGCAACCATCTGAAACACCTTAACAACCACCTACCAACAGCTTAGTAACCCCAGGACATCTTGGCAACCATCTAGCTATACCTTAGCAACTGCTTAATTACTCCTTTGCAGTCAACCTGTTACCATAGTAATCTGAGGCCTCAAATGTCATGAACAGTCAGGGGTTTTCAGCTTTGCATTACGCAGACTAAATGTTTCTGGATTTTCTGAATCTTTTCACAATATTATGTATAGTAGATGAAGAAAGACAATTATTCAGTATTTATTTCCAATTACTAGTAATTATTATATATTGCATTGAAAATTTTTTTGATTGACAATTCTTTTACAACATTTGGCATTAAGTGGTGACCCATGACCCATTTTTGCTTGCAGAGACTGAGCCTTTGGTAGATCCTCATTTTATACCTAATCAAGCTACCCTTTTTATTATTCTGTTTATGCATTTTACCATTTATCTCTCAATATAGTTGTATTTTGAATACAACTTGTTTATTGAAATCTCAGCAGTGGTGGGCTAGTGCTTTAGACCCATATGCCCATCAAGATACTTAACTGCTATCAGTTAAGAGTACTTAACTTTTTACCAATATCTGACAACAGAGTATGCAAAGATTGGCAGGTCAATATTTCTAGATTTATTTCAAAAAATGCAACAAAAACTAAAATGCGTAATTTGTTAATGTATGTATTTGTTTATTCACTTGAACATTTATTCAACAGACAAAAGGACAAAGAAATATTTTCAATATGTCCAATGAAGAGCTTAATTCTATTTGTTAAATATGAACACATTTAAAAATGTATGTCCCAATTCATTGATGGAACTATATGAATTCTGCTTTTTAACTGAAAAATCCTGAAATAAATTAAGAGCCAATTAGTTTGTGACCTAAAACTCCAGAACAGGTTATGCAGCAGGACAATAATCCGAAGCAAACATGCAAGGCCCACCTCTAAATGGTTAAAAAAAAAAAAATTATAGTTTTGGAGTGGATGAGTTAATGTAAAAGACTTATTGCAAACATTTGATTGCAGTTGTTACTGTCAGTGGTGGCACAGTGAGTTATTACGTTTAAGAAAGAATTTACTCTTTCAGGGTGGCACGGTGGCTCAGTGGGTAGCACTGTTGCCCTACAGCAAGAAGGTCCTGGGTTAAATTCCTAGATGGAGCGGTATGGGTCCTTTCTGTGTGGAGTTTGCATGTTCTCTCCGTGTCTGTGTGGGTTTCCTCCGGGAGCTCCGGTTTCCTCCCACAGTCCAAAGTCATGCAAGTGAGGTGAATTTGAGATGCAAAACTGTCCATGACTATGTTTGACATTGGGAGACTTAAACTGATAAATCTTGTGTAATGAACGAGTAGATACCTGTCCTATCATGAATGTAACCAAAGTTACATTTACTCTTTCATATGAGTGATTTACAAAGGTTCTGAATATTTTTATATCTTCAGTAAATTAAATGAGCATTTACCCGTGTTGTTGATCTGGAACATTTAAATGTGTCAAATTAGCAAAATATAGAAGAAGTCGGGTAAGAGGCAAATACTTTTTCACAGCACTGTAAAGATGCAGTCATTAAATTCTTGATTAAGAAACCTGATCTTGATCTTTATGTGCTATCTAATTATAGGTTGATTTCATCTGATTTTAAACCAGTGTCTTTAGAATTCTCAGTTTCCAGAAAAGCAGTTTTTGTTAGGATGTGTATGTGTTAGGAATCTGCATTGACTGCACTCACAATGCCCAGATACTCACTAGTCAAGTCAAGTCAAGTCAACTTTATTTATATACAGGGGGCCAAAAAGTATTTAGTCAGCCACTGATTGTGCAAGTTCTCCTACTTAGAAAGATGAGAGAGGTCTGTAATTTTCATCATAGGTACACTTCAACTATGAGAGACAAAATGAGAAAAAAAATCCAGGAAATCACATTGTAGGATTTTTAAAGAATTTATTTGTAAATTATGGAGGAAAATAAGTATTTGGTCAATAACAACAGTTCAACTCAATACTTTGTAACATAACCTTTGTTGGCAATGACAGAGGTCAAACGTTTCCTGTAAGTCTTCACCAGGTTTGCACACACTGTAGCTGGTATTTTGGCCCATTCCTCCATGCAGATCTCCTCTAGAGCAGTGATGTTTTGGGGCTGTCGCTGGGCAACACGGACTTTCAACTCCCTCCACAAATTTTCTATGGGGTTGAGGTCTGGAGACTGGCTAGGCCACTCCAGGACCTTGAAATGCTTTTTACGGAGCCACTCCTTCGTTGCCCGAGCGGTGTGTTTGGGATCATTGTCATGCTGGAAGACCCAGCCACGTTCCATCTTCAATGCTCTCACTAATGGAAGGAGGTTTTGGCTTAAAATCTCACGATACATGGCCCCGTTCATTCTTCCCTTAACACGGATCAGTCGTCCTGTCCCCTTTGCAGAAAAACAGCCCCAAAGCATGATGTTTCCACCCCCATGCTTCACAGTAGGTATGGTGTTTTTGGGATGCAACTCAGCATTCTTCTTCCTCCAAACACGACGAGTTGAGTTTTTACCAAAAAGTTCCATTTTGGTTTCATCTGACCACATGATATTCTCCCAATCCTCTTCTGGATCATCCATATGCTCTCTGGCAAACTTCAGACGGGCCTGGACATGTACTGGCTTAAGCAGGGGGACACGCCTGGCACTGCAGGATTTGAGTCCCTCTCTGCATAGTGTGTTACTGATGGTAGCCTTTGTTACTTTGGTCCCAGCTCTCTGCAGGTCATTCATCAGGTCCCTCCGTGTAGTTCTGGGATTTTTGCTCACCGTTCTCATGATCATTTTGACCCCACGGGATGAGATCTTGCATGGGGCCCCAGATCGAGGGAGATTATCAATGGTCTTGTATGTCTTCCATTTTCTTACAATTGCTCCCACAGTTGATTTATTCACACCAACCTGCTTGCCTATTGTAGATTCACTCTTCCCAGCCTGGTGCGGGTCTACAATTTTCTTCCTGGTGTCCTTCGACAGCTCTTTTGCCTTGGCCATGGTTGAGTTTGGAGTCTGACTGTTTGAGGCTGTGGACAGGTGTCTTTTATACAGATAACGAGGTCAAACAGGTGCCATTAATACAGGTAACGAGTGGAGGACAGAAGAGCTTCTTAAAGAAGAAGTTACAGGTCTGTGAGAGCCAGAAATCTTGCTTGTTTGTGGGTGACCAAATACTTATTTTCCACCAAAATTTACAAATAAATTCTTTAAATATCCTACAATGTGATTTCCTGGATTTTTTTTTCTCATTTTGTCTCTCATAGTTGAACTTTACCTATGATGAAAATTACAGACCTCTCTCATCTTTCTAAGTAGGAGAACTTGCACAATCAGTGGCTGACTAAATACTTTTTGGCCCTACTGTAGCGCTTTTTACAATAGACATTGTCTCAAAGCAACTTTACAAAATCCAGGACCAACAGATATAAAAAACCCCTGTTGAGCAAGCCGAGGGAGACTGTGGCAAGGAAAAACTCCCTGAAAATTACAGGAAGAAACCTTGAGAGGAACCAGACTCAGCAGGGCCCATCCTTCTTGGGTGGCCTGGAGGATACTTTAAATAACTTACACAAAGTTGCTCATTGTGTAAGTCGCTTTGGATAAAAGCGTCTGCTAAACGCTGAAAATGTAAAAAATGTAAAATAAGTAGGATTTACACAAATCATATCATCAAATCATACAAACATAAATAAATGAACTAAAAGTTATAACTGGCAATAAATAAATAAATAAATAATAATAATAGAGATATTATTCGGTCTAGTCTTCAATAAAGTCTGTAGTGAGTTCTTGTCATTCTCGGTGCAATTACGCCAGACCCATCACATCCGGCAGGAGCAGCATCGTTGTCACGGCAGACAGAGAGTTTTAGACTCCGGCAGCCCTAATTATTACATCATAACTAAAATGGAGAGCGAGCAGGTAACAAGGTCATGAAGGCTTTCATAGGACATCAGCGCCCATCTCCCCATCGTCATCAAACCTGAGTGATCAGACAAGAGAGGCAGAACGACAGCAACCCAACATCCCTGATCACCACAAGTTTCTATGACCAAGAACCCCCAAGCTCTGCTCCTTTGTCTATATAAATATGTTTTCAGTCTAGACTTAAACAATGAGACTGTGTCCGAATCCCGAACAGAGGCAGGAAGATTATTCCAAAGTTGTGGAGCTTTGTAAGAAAATGCTCTTCCACCAGCCGTGATCTTTTTAATTCTAGGAACTATAAGTAACCCTGCATCTTGTGAGCGAAGTGGACGCACTGGGTTGTAGTGATTAATAAGTTCACTCAGATACTGTGGGGCCAGACCATGTAGCGCTTTATAAGTTATTATACAGTACAACAGGTAGTTCCGACCTTACAATCTGATTGGTTGAGAAGCGTTCTAACTGTGCTGATATTGGTGATAACAGCACGGTCTTTTCACACCACAATGGTATTACTCCGCTGACGCATTGCCAGTAACGACAAGCTTCATGCACACAAACGCGCATGCAGGCGACACAGACTTTTTTTCCCGATCGCGTTTTAAATCCGTTATCTGATATACAATCTAGCGCACTGTGTAGGGAACATAAATCAATTGTCCAATATATTGTCTAGTGCACTATGTAGTGAACATGAATGCGTTATCTGATACATAATCTAGCGCAATGTGTAGGGAACATAAATCAATTGTCTAATATATATTAGACAATTGATTTATGTTCCCTCCACATTGCGCTGTCTAGTGCACTATGTAGTGAACATGAATGCGTTATCCGATACACAATCTAGTGCACTATGTAGGGAACATTAATGTGTTTGTGCTTAATAGCCCAGTTAGCAGCTCCTAAAAGTTCTGTTCTCACCTATATCCTTTGGTGTGTGCAAGATGTTTTTTGTTTCTTTTTTTTCTCTTCGGAGGTTCTTGACTTTTTCTTCTTGTTGTTCTTACCGCCCTAAAATGAGTTTTTGCAACTTGGGATGTCTGCTTTGTAGTGTTAAACTTTATATTCGTTGTGGAACTACTTTTTGGCGGACGGTATTGTCAATATTAAAGCATATTTATTATGAAATTCAGGGCTGTTTGGTTTATTTTCTTTTTTTATTTTGTAAAAACTGTTGTATAAAAGCAATAGAACACTTGAGGTTGTGTGTTATCGCGAATAACATCATGGCTGTGATGATCTACGGCACTCGCCCTGCGACCGAATCACAGCCGTGATGTTATTCGCGATAACACACTACCTCTCGTGTTCTATTGCTTAAGTAAAAGTATTTTGTAATCAGTGCGGAATTTAACTGGCAGCCAGTGTAGAGATGATAGAACAGGAGTAATATGATCAAATTTTCTAGTTCTAGTTAGCACTTGAGCTGCTGCACTTTGAACTAACTGGAGTTTGTGTATGGCTCTACCAGAGCATCCAGTTAGAAGAGCATTACAATAATCTAATAATCTATAATCAATAATCTAATCTAATCTAAATCAGTTTTTCAGCGTCATTAACAGATAGTATATTTCTTATTTTAGAAATATTACACAAACGATAGAAAGCAACTCTAGTAATATTATTGACGTGTGTATCAAAGGAAAGATCTGAATCTAGTGTGACACCCCATCTGAGCTGGGAGTAACAGAGAAAGTGTTTAGGTTTAGCACCAGGTTAGACAACTTGTCTCTTGTAGCTTTAGAGCCAACAAGTAAAACCTCTGTTTTATCTGAATTAAGTAAAAGAAAATTACACGACATTCAGTTTTTTATGTTGTTTACACAATCTTCTATCTTACTGATTGTGTCAGTATCATTTGGTTTGGCTGATATATACAGCTGTGTGTCATCTGCATAGCAGTGAAAATTTATGCCATGTTTATGAATAATTTCTCCTAGTGGAAGCATATAGAGTGTAAATAATAGCAGTCCCAGTACCGACCCCTGTGGAACAGGGAACATTTGAACCAAGAGAGTGCGAGTCCTTTAACACCTACTGTATTTTCTAACCTATCCAGTAAAATGTTATGATCGACCGTGTCAAACGCTGCACTAAGATCTAATAGAACAAGAAAAGAGACACATCCATTATCAGAAGACATTAACAACTCATTAACTACTCTAATTAATGCGGTTTCGGTACTATGGTTGGGTCTAAATCCAGATTGAAATTTTTCATGAATACAATTTTCATTCAAATAAGAACATAACTGTTTGGAAACTACTTTTTCTAATATCTTAGAGACAAAAGGAAGGTTTGAAATTGGCCTTCAATTAGATAAAACATGTGGATCAAGATTAGGTTTTTTAATCAGGGGTTTAATAACAGCACTTTTAAACAATGTAGGGACGTACCCAAGGCTAAGGGATGCATTGATTAATGTAAGCAGGGGCTCTACAATAGCTGGGAGTAAATCTTTAAGTAAACGAGTTGGAACAGAATCGAGTATACACGATGATGACTTCTGTTCTCCTTAAAACTGTATATGAAACCTTATTACTTAATGTATTAATTACATGACAGTTAAGTTAAAGAAAATGAAAGGCACATTTGGAAATTCCATATTTTTTTATTCAAAAGTTCTGCAACGACAAATTAAAGCATCTGCTTTGTACAAAAACCTTGCAATTTTCTCTAAACATTGCTAGCTTTATTATCTACTCAGAGCTTCTGATGCTCTTCTCTTCCTTGCTTCGTTCAGACAACTCAGATATTTTAGTTGGCTCAGCTCAAAATTGGTATGATGTTGTACTAAAGCAAAATAATGCGTTAAAAAAGGTTACAATTTTGAGTTTGTCTAAAATAATGTCTTTTTAAGTTGCCCAAACTCAAAATTTTGAACAAATGTAACAAACTTATTTTTTTATGTTGAACTAACTTATTATATTACGTTTAATTTACTAATGTGCTGAATCATTTTTTAGAGTGATACTTAACATTGGCAAGTGACACACTCTGACTCTGAAGTCGTATTTTTTCTATCTTATCATTAAAGAATTTTAAAAAATCATCGCTGGTACAATCAGGTGGTATATTAGATTCAGTTTCATTGACGTCTTTAGTTAATTTGGACACTGTCTTGAAAAGGAATCTAGGATTGTTCCTATTTTTCTCTATTAGGGACGAATAATATAAAGATTTAGCTTTTATAAGGGCATGTTTATATTCAGTTAGAGCATCTTTCCAAGCTATCTTATACACTTCCAGTGTAGTGTGCCGCCACTTGCGTTCTAATTTTCGTGCTGCTTGTTTAAGTGGGCATGTGTGGTCATTGTACCATGGAGCAAGCTTTTTCTCCCTAATCAGTTTAGTTTTGAGTGGGGCTACGTTATCTAAGGTTGTGCGCAATACGGTCTCTAGGTGTTGAGTTGCCTGATCTAGTTCTTTAGGTTCTGATGCTGATATATTTGGTAATTCTGGTAGGCAGTTTATGACTATTTACATTTACATTTTCAGCATTTAGCAGACGCCTTTATCCAAAGCGACTTACAGTACAGTTACAGTATACTATCTGAGCAATTGAGGGTTAAGGGCCTTGCTCAAGGGCCCAACAGCAGCAACCTGGCAGTGGTGAGGCTTGAACCAGGAACCTTTTGATTACTAGTCCAGTATCCCAACCACTAGGCTACAGCTTGCCCGAACGCTGCTGCAGTTGCAGATGTAATAGTGCGCTTACATTTAAAACGATGTGGTTGCTGTATATTATTGGATAGGGACACTTCATATATTAGTAGGGAGTGATCCGAAATTAAGTCATTCTGTGATACAATTACCAGGTTGTCTAGGTTCATACCATAAGTAAGTATTAAATCTAAGGTATGTTTACAGCAGTGTGTGGGTCCTGTTACTTTTTGGGCAATTGTCAATGACGAATCTTTGGTTTGATTGATCACACAACACAAAAGTTTAGTTTAGTCATTTACAGAATTTTTTAAAACAGAAACGGCAATCCCAGTCTCTACGTGGCCACGGGTAGTTTTCCCTGTCTCAGCGAGTGAAAAAGGAGAACTGACCCCGAGCAGAATGCATGTGTGTCTTTTATCAGTTAGCCCTTCCTTGGTTCAGGGGAGAGCGGAATTTATTATGATATACGGAGATGTTTTTCACAATCTGCAATTACCTCTAGTGGCCTTGATAGTTAAGCAATCACCACATACCAAAAACAATGGTTGTGTCACATTGTTTGCATTCAGCACGTACAGCTACTATCTTTTGTCACTCTCTGCCACGGTCAATCAGAGCCTAAAAGTAGAGGGTATTATTTTAATTTCCCAACAATTATAATTTTAATTTCTTAACAGTTCACTATTATTTTAATTTCCTAACAATTGCCTAAAGATTCTAAAATAGAGTCAAACGCAATTTTGAGTGGATTACACTTATCCTCATAATGAATATTAAAGTCACCAACAATTAAAGCTTTTTTAGTTGATAAGACTAATTTAGAAAGAAAATCGGCAAATTCGAGTAAGGACCAGGGGGTCGATAAACAGTAACCAGCTTAAACATACTAGTTTTATCAGGTGAACATTTATTGGCTATGTCAAACTTCAAACGAGTTTGTTATGGGAGATGATTTTACAGTAAGACAAATTTATGTCTTTGTCATAAATTGTGGCTATTCCTCCACCACGACCGCAAAGACGTGGCTTATGTTCATAACTGTAACCCGGAGGAGTTGCTTAATTTAAACCTAGATACTCATCAGGTCTAGCCCAGGTCTCAGTTAAACAAAGTGCACTAAGACAATTGTCTGTGATCATTTCATTTACAATTACTGTTTTGCATGCAAGTGACCTGATATTTAGAAGTCCTAACTTTAGTTTAGCCTTACTAGTGTTTTCATGATGCTATTTAGATTAATTTTAATTAAGTTATTATGACATACTTTTTGATTTTGTTTTGGCTTACATCTGCCACGGTAAACAGACACAGTCTCAATGGTTTGTGACCTAAGGATTCCGGGTGACGTCCGATTGCGACTCGCAGACAGTCGGTTAGGCCTGTTTGTCTGCTGCCTGGTCTTGGCTCTGGGTAATCATTTACCACTATCTGCCACTACACTAACGTGGTGGTAAAGCCTGTCACCTATGCTGCAAGAAATGTGAGCAGCACCATCCCGCTTCAAAAGGCCAGACCTTCCCTCAAAAGTGGACCAGTTATCTACAAAATCAATGCAGTTTTCTGAGCACAATTTAGACATCCAGCGGTTCAGCGACAATAACCTGCTGTAGGTTTCGTCACTGGGTCGAATCGGTAAGGGGCCAGAGCACACTACTGCCTCGGACATCGACCTAGCTAACTCACACACCTCTTTAACATTATTCTTAGTAACCTCAGACTGCCGTAAACGAACATCAATAGTGCCGACGTGGACAACAATCTTCGAAAATCTACGATTAGCATTAGCCAGCACTTTTAGATTTGCTCTGATGTCAGGCGCCCTGGCCCCCGGAATACAAGTGACTATGGTTGCTGGTGTCTCTATGGGGGTTGCAATACGCACGTGTCGGAACTGAGAATCTCCTATTACCAGAGCACTTACATTAACAGGCTTCTCAGCGGGTGGGTCACTGAGTGGGGAAAACCTGTTGGACACGTGCAACTGAGATGTTTGAGACGTCACCCATACCCCGTTCCGGTTCCCGAACTTGACTTTGAACCGGTTCCGCGTGTTTCCACCGGAAAAAAGAGGTTCCAGACAGCGAACTAGCGGACCAATCTGGCACCACAGAATACTTGGTTTTTAACTGTTCGCGTTACAAACACATTAATGTTCCCTACATAGTGCACTAGATTGTGTATCAGATCACGGATTAATGTTCCCTACATAGTGCACTAGATAGGGAATTAGACAATTGGTTATGTTCCCTACATAGTGCACTAGATTGTGTATCAGATAACGCATTCATGTTCACTACATAGTACACTAGACAATATATTAGACAATTGATTTATGTTCCCTAAACAGTGCGCTAGATTGTATATCAGAAAACGGAAAAAAGTCTGGGTCGCCTGCGTGCGCGTTTGTGTGCATGAACTGACCCCGAGCAGAATGCATGTGTGTCTTTTATCAGTTAGCCCTTCCTTGGTTCAGGGGAGAGCGGAATTTATTATGATATACGGAGATGTTTTTCACAATCTGCAATTACCTCTAGTGGCCTTGATAGTTAAGCAATCACCACATACCAAAAACAATGGTTGTGTCACATTGTTTGCATTCAGCACGTACAGCTACTATCTTTTGTCACTCTCTGCCACGGTCAATCAGAGCCTAAAAGTAGAGGGTATTATTTTAATTTCCCAACAATTATAATTTTAATTTCTTAACAGTTCACTATTATTTTAATTTCCTAACAATTGCCTAAAGATTCTAAAATAGAGTCAAACGCAATTTTGAGTGGATTACACTTATCCTCATAATGAATATTAAAGTCACCAACAATTAAAGCTTTTTTAGTTGATAAGACTAATTTAGAAAGAAAATCGGCAAATTCGAGTAAGGACCAGGGGGTCGATAAACAGTAACCAGCTTAAACATACTAGTTTTATCAGGTGAACATTTATTGGCTATGTCAAACTTCAAACGAGTTTGTTATGGGAGATGATTTTACAGTAAGACAAATTTATGTCTTTGTCATAAATTGTGGCTATTCCTCCACCACGACCGCAAAGACGTGGCTTATGTTCATAACTGTAACCCGGAGGAGTTGCTTAATTTAAACCTAGATACTCATCAGGTCTAGCCCAGGTCTCAGTTAAACAAAGTGCACTAAGACAATTGTCTGTGATCATTTCATTTACAATTACTGTTTTGCATGCAAGTGACCTGATATTTAGAAGTCCTAACTTTAGTTTAGCCTTACTAGTGTTTTCATGATGCTATTTAGATTAATTTTAATTAAGTTATTATGACATACTTTTTGATTTTGTTTTGGCTTACATCTGCCACGGTAAACAGACACAGTCTCAATGGTTTGTGACCTAAGGATTCCGGGTGACGTCCGATTGCGACTCGCAGACAGTCGGTTAGGCCTGTTTGTCTGCTGCCTGGTCTTGGCTCTGGGTAATCATTTACCACTATCTGCCACTACACTAACGTGGTGGTAAAGCCTGTCACCTATGCTGCAAGAAATGTGAGCAGCACCATCCCGCTTCAAAAGGCCAGACCTTCCCTCAAAAGTGGACCAGTTATCTACAAAATCAATGCAGTTTTCTGAGCACCATTTAGACATCCAGCGGTTCAGCGACAATAACCTGCTGTAGGTTTCGTCACTGGGTCGAATCGGTAAGGGGCCAGAGCACACTACTGCCTCGGACATCGACCTAGCTAACTCACACACCTCTTTAACATTATTCTTAGTAACCTCAGACTGCCGTAAACGAACATCAATAGTGCCGACGTGGACAACAATCTTCGAAAATCTACGATTAGCATTAGCCAGCACTTTTAGATTTGCTCTGATGTCAGGCGCCCTGGCCCCCGGAATACAAGTGACTATGGTTGCTGGTGTCTCTATGGGGGTTGCAATACGCACGTGTCGGAACTGAGAATCTCCTATTACCAGAGCACTTACATTAACAGGCTTCTCAGCGGGTGGGTCACTGAGTGGGGAAAACCTGTTGGACACGTGCAACTGAGATGTTTGAGACGTCACCCATACCCCGTTCCGGTTCCCGAACTTGACTTTGAACCGGTTCCGCGTGTTTCCACCGGAAAAAAGAGGTTCCAGACAGCGAACTAGCGGACCAATCTGGCACCACAGAATACTTGGTTTTTAACTGTTCGCGTTACAAACACATTAATGTTCCCTACATAGTGCACTAGATTGTGTATCAGATCACGGATTAATGTTCCCTACATAGTGCACTAGATAGGGAATTAGACAATTGGTTATGTTCCCTACATAGTGCACTAGATTGTGTATCAGATAACGCATTCATGTTCACTACATAGTACACTAGACAATATATTAGACAATTGATTTATGTTCCCTAAACAGTGCGCTAGATTGTATATCAGAAAACGGAAAAAAGTCTGTGTCGCCTGCGTGCGCGTTTGTGTGCATGAAGCTTGTCGTTACTGGCAACACGTCAGCGGAGTATTACAGTTGTGGTGTGAAAAGACCATGCTGTTATCACAAATATCAGCACGGTTAGAACGCTTCTCAACCAATCAGATTGTAAGGTCGGAACTAACTGTTGTATAATTCTGGATGAATAAGGTGTTTATGTGCTGAAGTACAAAACAAACAAACAAAAAACAGGCTTCGTTCGGACGCCGGTAGCAGAAGTTTCCTAGTAACAGACTTCGAAAACAAGCATGGATTTACGTTAGAAAAACACAAGCGCTTTTTTACGATAGACAAGATAAAACTCTATATTAACTACAAGCGGAAGATTAACGTTTAAATTATACGTGTAAAATATACGTATATAAAAAGTTATTTAGCTAATAGCTACAAACAAACTACAAACAAACAACTAAGCTACAGTCTCAGCGTGCGCACCACTGGAAACCACCGGAAACTATTAGACTGATAAATTCTTCTGTTCTGTTCTTTTAAAGCTACAACCCCAAATCAGAAAAAATTGGGACAGCATGGAAAATGCAGATAAAAACACACATTTACTTACATTTACTTTGACTTATTTCATTGCAGACAAAATGCAGACAAAATGAACCTGAGATATTTCATGTTTTGTCTGGTCAAGTTCATTTTATTTATTAATAAACATCCATTCCTGCATTTCAGGCCTGCAACACATTCCAAAAAAAGTTGGGACAGTAAAGCATTTACCACTTGATTTACCACTGATAACAGTCTGGATGGTCCTTTTCGTTTTTAGTCCGGAGCACATGGCGTCCATTTTTTTCCAAAAAAGACCTGGACGCCCTGAAATTCCTTCTGATTCCTTGAATCGTTTAATGATATTATGCACTGTAGAGGGAGAAATATGCTAATCATTTTCAATCTTTCTTTGAGATACATTGTTTTTAAACATTTCAATAATGCTCACGTTTGTTATCCTCTGATCATCTTTGCTCATCAAAGACTCAGCCTTTCCTGGATGCTGCTTTTGTACCAAACCATGATTACAATCACCTGTTGACATCACCTGTTTGAAATCACATTATTATTTAGTTTTTTCACCTCATCACTAGCCATGTTGTTTCCATATTACATGATGTTCACAGGGATAAAGTCAAGCTCACCCAACTCCCAGATTGTGGTATAAATGTGTGGTCATAGAAGTCAAGGGGAGGAGCAAGGAAAACCACATTAAGGAGTTTAGATTCCAAAAGAAAAATACCCCAAAAGTGCTTCACAAACACAGCAGTCTATAAGCTACAAAAATACAAAACACAAAGAAAACAAACAAAAACTGACAATAACACAAATAAAATGAAGCTCTCAATTGACTTTAATCTAAATCATTTTTAAGGATTTTAAGTTACCTCATTTTAAAAGATCAACAACCATATTTAATCCCAAAAACAAATGAGCCCATTAACTAGAACAGAGCCAGACCCATAGCAGAACCCTCAGCCTTCACAGCCTTGTCTGCTCAACAAGTGGCCAAACCGGATTAAATCTTTACTGGCTGTTTTACTGCTTAAAAGCGTCACTGCTTAAAAGCTTCCCACCAAAAGCTCAAGGATTAAACAAACAAAAAAAACATTTTATCTGTAAACACATTAGCTGTTCATGCATAAGAACTATGTAACAGGATCTCGACAATATAATTACAAATTACAAATTCTCACTTATTTGACAGGACATCTGAGCGATATTCCCCCTCCTTCAGGGACAGTAAGCTCTCCCTCTCCCTCAAAGGACTGAGCTTCATGTGTGCCTGCCAGAGATGGGCATTCGAGTTTGAATCACACTTAAGTCGCATACAAATAGACTTAAAAACTTGACTTGCAATTCAATAACTCCCGTCTTGACTCGGACTTGCCAAATACAACTCAGGAGCAATAAGAGTCTTTTCATTATCATCCATGCGATAGTTTTTGATGTGACTGGTGGGAAGCAGCTTTACTGTGGCAGCACTTTAGTAATTAGTATGTTAGAATGTCATATAAATATAGTCTAATGCAGTTGCCCTTTTAAAAGTTTTGGCACAATCATATGAATTGTTGTGTTCAACAAACAGCTTTTAATCTTTGGAGTTTACCAGTTTTGACAAACTAATTGCCCTAATTCTGTGGAAGATTGGTTGTGGAGTTGGACATTGCAGCAGTAAAATGTAAGATGATGCTTGCTTGTTATTTAGCCATTGTGTACTGTTGCCTATCCAAGAGCCACTATGCTATTTGTGCATTTTCAAGTGTAGCCTATTGGTGTGCTTGAAACAGTAAACTCTCACCTACTTATGTTTTAGTTTATTGTAAGCTTGATGACAAGTGCTTTCAGAGCAGCATATTATGTTTAAAGTACCAAAGTAACTAGCACTAACCAACAGATAGGCCCTTGCACATGGAATGGTTTTTATTAGCATATCTACACTGTAAAAAAAAAGTGCAAAAAAAAAAAGTGCAAAAAAAAAAAAAAGTTAATTACAAGTGAATTTTCACAAGTCAATTTTTGAGTACATCTGCCCAACTCAAAATATTAAGTTAAATGATGAGTCCACTTAACACAATTATTTTGTCCATGTAATCAAATACAGAACAAAGCAATGTTAGTTGGGAGAACAAGCTGATATTCAATGCCTCCAGAGGGCTTGGTTTTTTTAATAACCTATTTCGTAAAAAAAAAAAATAATAATAAAATTTTTTTTTTTATATATATATATATATATATATATATATATATATATATATATATATATATATATATATATATATATATATATATATATATATATATATAAATAAATAATAATAATAACCCATTTTGTAAAAATAAATCACTTTAACAGCAAAATAGCTTACTAAATAACTTACTAAACAACTTCCTACAAAAAATTAGCTAGCTAGTACACTAACATACTGCCAGAAAAAGACCAGCTTTACTCTCTCCCCAGCAGTTCTGGGCTTCCAGACATTGTTTTACATTTATTTTCACATATTTCTCCAGCGAATATTCCTACAATAACAATAGCTTCATATTCACAGACCTCACCTTTATCCGCTGATGTAAATTACTTTCTTTACTCTATGCTAGCGATCTCTCAGAAACGTGCCTAACCGAGACAGGGAAACCCCATAGCAAACGCCGCTGACCTGAAGTGCACATGCGTTAACTAAATTAGTTAGTATTGTGGATCAGAAATGTACAATTGTAAGTTAGAGATAAGATAAGATAAGATAATCCTTTATTAGTCACACAGTGGGGAAAGTTACATCAACAAAGAGAAATTAGTTTGAGTGGAATTTGTTGAAATTACTTGATATGATATTACTTGATATGAGTTTAGAGAACTGTTTGAAAGTTGGCTTTTTTACAGTGTGTGATGTCTCTCCTGCTGACGGATTACCCTCTTGGAGTTTTTCTTCTCTCTTTCACCCCCTTTGCACCTAGCTTGTACAGTAGAGCTGAAGTCACTATTTTAGAGGTTTTGTAACCTGTGTGTGTGGTTTCCTAGTGTGCCATTTCAGGTACGTGGAACGAGGTGCTGGAAAGATTTGCATATTTCTCCCTCTACAGTGCATAATATCATTAAATGATTCAAGGAATCTGGAGGAATTTCAGTGGGTAAAGGCCAAGGGTGCAAACTTAAGCTGAATGCCTGTGATCTTCGATCCCTCAGATAGCACTGCATCAAGAACCGCCACTCAACAATAGCTGATATAACCACATGGGCAAGGGATTACTTTGGCAAGCACTACAATACAGAGTAACATGCACAAATGCCACTTAAAACTTTACTGTGCAAAAAAGAAGCCTTATGTTAATCATGTCCAGAAGCGGTGTCGACATCTCTGGGCTCTGAGGCATTTAGGATGGACCATCACACAGTGGAAACGTGTATTGTGGTCAAATGAATCAGCATTCCAGGTCTTTTTTGGAAAAAAAATGGATGCCGTGTGAACCGGACCAAAGAAGAAAAGACCTGTCCCCAATAGAGAATGTGTGGATAACTTTGAAACAAAAAATGCGACGATGACCTCGTACTGTTGCACATCTTAAGACGTGTTTGCAGTAAGAATGGGACCAAATAAAACCTGAAACACTAAATTTGCTTGGTATCCTCAGTGCCAAAACATCTTTTAAATGTGGTGAAAAGGAAAGTCAACATTACAAAGTGGTAAATGCTTTACTGTCCCAGCTTTTTTGGAATGTGTTGCAGGCTTGAAATGCTGGAATGGATGTTTATTAATAAATGAAATGACAAAACATAAAATATCTCAGGTTCATGTCTGCAATGAAATAAAAGTCAAAGTAATTGTAAGAAACTGTGTTTTTTTTATTATTTGCATTTTCCATGCTGTCCCAACTTTTTCTGATTTGGGGTTGTACAATTATCACAAGTAAAATAACCACTAACGACAAAGAGAGAATAAGGGCCATTCCGCCATTTCCGTACCCAGGACATTGTATGTATAAATGTGTATAAAAATGATCTTTAAAATGCATATTTATTTAAAATGTTAACAAAACCCCAAAACACTAAAAAAATAGCTTTTTTATGTCCCCACTCTCTAACACTACACTTTACAATAAAATATAATGAGTAAAATCTTTTAGAAATCCTTTTTCCCTTGCATTGTTTGGTGACTCCATATTCTATCTTCCATATCCCATCCTTCTGAAAGATTTGGAAATATTGTGCAAGTCACATTTTCAGCAAAAATTTACATTATCTGTATCTACTAAAGGCCACAGGAAGACCAAAAGTAAGTTCCCACTTTTTTTCCTGTGTATATCTGATAATATTATAACTTAGTTGTTATTTGTTTATTTTAATTTTTTTAAATAAATCACTAGACCGTGCCCAGTGTTCTCATGCTTTTAGCATGAACTTCATGCTGCTATATTTCATGTATTTACTAATTCATGTTTTATATATACTGTATATATGTATTATATACACAGATCAGCCATAACATTAAAACCGCCTCTTTGTTTCTACACTCACTGTCCATTTTATCAGCTCCACTTACCACATAGGATCTGTCCATCTGTTTCTCTGCATGCTTTGTTAGCCCCCTTTCATACTGTTCTTTAATGGTCAGGACTCTTCCAGGACCACAACAGAGTAGGTATTATTTGGGTGGTGGATCATTCTCAGCACTGCAGTGACACTGACATGGTGGTGGTGTGTTAGTGTGTGTTGTGCTGGTATGAGTGGATCAGACACAGCAGCGCTGATGGAGTTTTTAAACACCTCACTGTCACTGCTGGTTTGAGAATAGTCCACCAACTAAAAACATATCCAACCAACAGTGACCCGTGGGCAGCGTCCTGTGACCACTGATGAAGGTCTAGAAGATGACCAACTCAAACAGCAGCAATAGATGAGCGATCGTCATAAATGTTGAAAACTCAGTCCTGTTACTCATATACAGCCATCTTCCACTTACACTGTAAGCCCGGACTTTATATTTAATCAAACATTTTTAGTACAACATACATAAATTATTAATAAGTTTTTTTGCTCTACTATAAAATGCAGAGTACATTGTACTAATTTGAGTACACATTTAAATGTGCTAAAAGATTTAAGTTTACTAAACAAAAAAAATGACTTTTCTATCAGATTAACTTAAAAAAGTTAAGTTAAGGTAATAAAACAGAAAAACGCCCCCATTTACATGTAAGTCCGCCTTTTTTCAGCTTGCTGTTGGTGAATCAGGCAGCCATTTGTTTTAACTTTTGAAACCTGTTGTTGCAAATTACTTTTTTGCAAAAGTAAACTTGTCTTCCTCAAATGTCTTTTGTGAAGTGGAACCTTTGTTAAACTAAGTGGACAAACATTTTCTTCCTCATTATGCTATTTTTGAGTAGCATGTACACCAGTCTGATGGGGCTTTTTCATCTTCCGTCTAATTTTGGTAAGTGTTGTACTTTACTTAACAATTTTGTTTAAAATAAATGATCTTAATGTTGACACTAAATAAATAATCAAACAGCGCTGCTTTATTTGCCGTATTTAGGCTACATGCTAGCATGTTAGCATGCTAGCCTTCATACGAAGCAAAGAGTGTGCTGACTTGCTTTATTTTAATCCTTAAATTAATGCTATTAATGTTGATTTTAATACTTCTGTTTCTTGTTTCTTTTTGTTGTTTTACAGGTTCATGGTTACTCTGAGGAGCTGTTTGTGTTTCATCAGAACTTTATATACAGTTTGTACAGTTTTAAAGATGTTTTCTTGACATGTTGTATTTTAAGTAAATACTTCTGTAAAATACAATTTTATAATTGTGTCTGTTTCTCTATAAACATTTGTAATTCATATTTAAAATGTAATTAACATGAAAACTAAGAAAAAATCAATAGTTTTTTCCATTGAGCTCAAGATATTAAGTAGAATTATTGGGAAAAGCAGTTGGTATAACAAAAAAAAGAAAGTTTAATCAACTTGCCTTTTAGGTGTAATAACTTAATGTTTTAAGTTATGCTAACTCAAGTTTTCATTATACATTACTTAACTTTTTTAAGGCAACCGGTTTCCTCAAATTTTTTAAGTAGATTGAACTTATCCGGGCTTACAGTGTAGAAACCCTGTAAAAATGAAACAAAGTTGCCTGAGATTGACAAATACATATTCTGGGTAGTTAAGTATGTGTGTTACTAGATTCAGTGTGAAACAAAGATTAAAAATGTTTAATTTAAGTATAATTTTATCGAGTTACTACATGCAAATGACACCCATTCGGTGGAATGGCCCATAACTAAATATACCACACTCAGCACAAGGAAACAGAGCTATTGCAGGGCTTTTATAAAAATAACGAAAATATTTAGCTTAGAGTTGAAGTGCTGTTTGGAATGGATCTGCTAATAATAAAAGAAATCGGCTTTAATACCAGACTAAAAACGTGTATGAAAACGTGCATTCATACGCCTTTAGCACAAGTTTCCCGGCAACAGATTTTAAACAAGTAGGAATTAATGTCAGAGCACTTGAGCTCTGCTTTAAGATAAACAGAGTCTGTCAGACTAAAGCGCTGTCAGTCTGTGAAAAAGCAAACTGAATCACTGAGTAAAAACAAGTCAGAAACAACTGTTTTCAAATGAATTATTCTTTGGAATCGAATCGGGAAGTTGTGCTCTTATCTGTGGTAAAGAATTATTCGTTTTGCTCATTCTATTTAATTATGGTGTCGGGAGTAAACAACTCCATGAATCAGTGCTCATGTGTTTCAGAGATTCAGTCATGGTTCAGGCTTCGAAAAACAGCTTTATAAACCAATCAGAGCTTCCGAATTCAGATTATGGGCGGAATCTCAGTTGTTTCTCTAATCCAAAGCAATATACACAATTTTTTTTTCTCCAATGTGCATCATTTAGGTAAGCTGGCAATGAAAAACTCTCTCTTGGTTGTAGAGGTATAAGTTACAGCTTAGTTAACGAATTACCAGTTTCAGCTTTTTACCGTGAAAGCCAAAGGAATAAATTATCCGAAGAGGTTGGTAGTAGTTTGGTGGGTAAACACTGCTGTGTGGTTGATCTGGGTCGCGCACACACGTCGGGTTTAAGGGAAACATTGAGTTTAAAGGTACAAATTATTTGATGAAGGGCGTTGAGTTTCAAAGATTTCGAGTTTAGGGGACGTCGAGTTACAATGTACCACAGTATATCTGAAAGCTTTATAATTTTAACTACTAGTGCAATATGAATTTTAAGTTTTAATTAAATTTAAATTTTAATTGAAAGTATTGAAGATGAGATTAGAATGTAGGACAAGAGAAGAGGAGGTGAGAGAGCTGGAGAAAAGAAAATAGGTAGAGAGCAGATGTCCCTGCTGCCCACCTGTGTAAGCTATTTAAATAAAAGCAACAATTTCTTAAACCTTGGTAACAATAGCTGCACTTAATTCATAAAGTAATGGATAAAGTTCTATTTATAGAACTATGGTTATGCCATAATTTAAAAATGAACAAATAAATAAATAAATAAAAAGTACGTGAACTTTTAACTATTTTGCATAATCAGTAAAAACTTATTACTAATTAACTAATTATTTAAAAGTCTTATCATAAAAGACAGGGGGAGGGAGACAAAAAATAGACAGACAATAAATGGATAGGTCCTGGACAACCAGATAAGGCTGACAAAAAGAAGATAAAGGAAAAAAAGAAATTTCTTTATAGCTGTTTACTAAAACTGATGGCAGTAGATAAAAAATATGAGGTGCGATGGTTTAGCAGATGGGGATGAGCATGTACAAATGTAAGTGCTTGTCATTTTTTTCTCAAACACACTTTTTGTTTGTTATTCCAAAACCCTTTTATAAAGGTGTGCTAAAACACACACACTAACACAAATATGCATATTTTATTGCAGGAGCTAATGGAAATAAAATGCATGGGTGGAGGGTTGCAGATGTGTTTGATACAAATAGTCATTTTCCTATTTGCTGCCTCATTAAGTTTGATAAATTATGGGCGTCAGTAAGAACCAATGATAAATTATAGCACCTCGGTTACATTGCATGGCCTATTGATTCCAGGGGCTTACACACACACACACACACACACAGTGTTGTATGTTTGTTTTCAGATTTTAGGTGATATCTTTCTCTCACTCTTACAGAGACATCTGATATGACAGCTTTGTAGCTTACCCATACTGATTGTTTAAAAAAGAGGATCTACTGTTAGTTCCTACTTTAAGTAAACAACTACCACTGTTTAGAATAATACAATGGATTTTAGGTATAAGTTGTTTTAGATGTGATAGAAATAAAAATGGGTTGAAGTGGTGTAACAGAGAATGTGGCAATTTGCTACTGCAGTGATATTTTCAAACCTGTTTATGTCTTAAAATGTCTGTTACAGTCTACATTCTAGGGTTTATCTTGTGATACCCATCACAGAAGCATGCTAATTTTCAAAGAAGTACCATCTGAGGAGTTAAAGATCATGGTCATGCTATAGTGGTTTTCTTAGGATTTCTGGATATTGATTTCTGAGTGAAATAATGATGTATTTTACCCTGTACAGTACATATTAAATAATTGCTATTTATTCTTATTCTTATTATAAACAGACAGCCAAGCTTAGACTGTCCTTGCTTATGGACTAGTTCCTTTCTTAATGTGTATTTCATATGCAAGCTGTAACAGGTTGTAACAGGTTGTTACAAATGTAACATTACCCCAAGTGCAGGATGCTTGACCAAGACAGACCAAATACTGTGGCCACTAAAACTGTGAAAAGCCACTAACAAAAGGGAGATGAAAGAAAGTAAATAAGGTGAACAAAATAACGGAAACAAATAAAGGCCGCAAAAACATTTGTAGCCCGCAATGGAGAAAGTGGATAAAAAAGGGATAGTAAAGAACTAACTTGACTATAAAAATTTAATATTGGGCTGCTCAGATTGTACACCAGTGCAATGTGCTAGCCTACCACCACTGATATCTCTAGCTCTTAAATTTAAATCTCAGCTTTGCTTTAAACCTGCATTCAGCAGACACAGTTGGCTTTCAAAGGGAGGGAGGTTGATTGTGTTCCTTATTGTTGCTGCAAATGCAACAAAAGTTTAGTCACATGCCACCTCTGTTCACCTATATTGCGTATGGAAAGACCTGGTCTTGAGGTAGTTGGAGCCTCATGCTATACTCTGCACAGTTAAAAACTTATTACTAATAATTTTGTTAATAACATATTTTGAATACACCCTCTGCTTTTTACCTAGATGATGTGGTTCTGATGTGTACCCTTTCATCTACCTGAGGCTGAAGCCCATAGGTTTGAGGCTACCATGTCAATAATTCTGTTCCTGCTTGACTGCTGAATCTCTTTACTAGCTGTTTATTTAATCTAATTTTAATTAAGCCATATATGTTCTTGGCCACCCAAAGAGTTCCTGTTGAGTCTGGTTTCTCTCAAGGTTTCTTCCTTTTAATATGCTGAGAGATGTTCCTTGCCACCGTTAGCCTCAACTTGTGCATAAGATTTTCTGAACATGGAATCTGTTGCTTTGAGCTTCTTGTAAAAAATAATAAAAAAATAATAAAAAAATAATAAAAAAATGTATGTAATGTAAAAAGTTAAAAGCTAATGTAAAAGGCCTAAACAAATAATTTTTCTTGGCTGCTCTGTGCATATTCTGTCCAGAACAGATGATTTGCTCACTAGTTGGAGCTGGTGGAAGCCAGGCCAGTGCCTGGTTTACACTGTCTTTCCAGCTGTATATACCCTAGCAACAGTAACTCCCAGATAGCCACTCCTCCATGGCTGCTTGCTTCAGGCCCGAAGAGAAAAAAAATAGCGTGCCAGGGTGAATAAGTATCCTTGAGAAAGTTCATGGTCATAGGGTCTGTGTAAAGGAAGAACCTGGACCTTATACTTACTAAAGTCTTCCTGAAGTTCAAAATGGTCTGAAACTGGCAGCTCTCAACTTAATCAATGCAGCTGTGGTGACTTTAAAGCCAGAGCATCATCAGTATGAGCTGTAGCTTTGGATCCACAGTAAGGAGCAACAAGATCAGCTCCACATTCTGAAAAATAAGCAGTAATCTAAATGGGCATTGGGTGTTTAAGATTAAAGTCACCTCACAGGTTGATTATGCTGTCAAGTTCAGAATTGCCTTAAATTAGAAGTAAAAGCCAAAGTTCATCTCAGAAAGAGGACCTTTTGACAACCCTGAAAAAATCCTTTGGTGAACTCTGAAGACAACTCTCTAGCCAGTTGAGGTGTGTTTATCCATGCTGCTTCTAGTGTCGTCAAACACGCACCAATTTGTAAATTCCATGCAGTCCTGCAGTCTTTCTTTAGTCACATTAGTCCACTTCCTCACAGTACTGACTACAGGTTTGGCACAGTTGAGCTTCTGCCTGTATTTTGCTAAAAGATGGACTAAAAGGTAGTCTGAGAGGCTCGGAGCAGCATGGGGCACAAAGCAATATGCACCCTTTAGCAGTGATCTAAAATTTTACTTTCCCTAGTGGGGCAGGTAACATGCTGTGTCGGCAGATCATTGGTGAGTTTAGTTCTGTTGACGTCACACTGGTGATTTGCAGAGCACATGCATGCATCAGGTGGAACCTAAACTCCTACCGGCGCAACAGACAATTCCCACGGGCAGTAGGATGGCTTACAGTGTATAAAAAGTAATTCTAAGTTAGGACTGCATCCTGTCATTAGCACTGTAGCATTTGTGCACCAACCTTAGCTCATATAAAAAAGCAGATTCTGCCTCCTGTCTTTCCTTAGAGCTCCACAGTGTGGTCCGTTGTGTAGATGAAAGCTGGGAAGCTAAAGCGCGCTGTTTGGAATAGACTTACTGAGCCACGCCCCAAGTAAGTACAGCACAGTGGAAAGTGATAAGATTCGCCAGGTGAAAGTTTTGTTTGCGTCTGGGTCAGTTGAAGAGAGCAGCTGCTCTGCTGACTAAAATGTCTTAAAACCTGTGGGAATATGAAAAATCAGAAACAATGCCTTGTGGCATGAACTGCCTGATATTAAGCAGATCTTCCGCACTGTATGTTAATTTGTTTCATTCATGTGACAAACAGTAAAACAAACAAAACACAAAGGAGCTCTTCACCAGTGTCACCATCTTGGATGTATTCATGGGGAGAGAGGGCCAAGGCCAGAAACCAGAAAGCAGTTTCCCGGCTTTAAGAAGTGATGTGGGAGCTGAATCTAAAGAGCATGTCTATGTTTTTGATTTTCAGACCAATTAATGTATGCATATTGGATTGGTAAGAGTAAAGCCCTGAAAGGAAGCAACTTCAGCATCGTGCATGCAGGTTTAATGTCAGAAAGGAAAGAATGTGCCAAGTTTTTATAAATGTCAATTTCACTTTAAAAAAACAGAAGAAAAGTTTCATAAAGATTTGAAGATTCACAAAGACAGTACAAAGGATGGGGCTGAATAGATCTACTGATTCAACTGGGTTTAAATAGGTGCTTAGGACAATGCAAAGAAATTTTATAGTAATATACTAAAGACTGATGTTTAAAATACAGATGTTTTGTTAAAACACAATTGCAAGTCCACCACCCTTGGAGTGTTCCCTATGTTTAGCAAGATATTTGTTGGCAGAGGACAAGAGTTTAAAGTTAATATCCAAATAATTGGAAAAGGATCATTTAGTAGGTGCTTCAGATTGTATTATATCCCAGATGGAAGATATAGGCCTGCTTCTATAAACATTATTTTATGTTACTAAAGCACACAGTCTCCCAACATGATCTACCATGGATAGAGTGGGGACATCAAGCTATTTCTGAACTGAACCAGCTGCTATAAAATAGGAGCTAGCCAAGCTGTAGTATTTAGATGTAGCAGTTCAATATCCATTAAGTAAAATACATATCAACGAGACAATGTGTTATTACAAAGCAAATGAAGTAGACATGATTATCCAATTTAAATCAGCAACACCAAGACTAGGGGTAATAACTTAAGGGAAAGGGGAAACTTACTCACAGGAAGTCATATTGGCACAATGTGGGATCAGTGGGGGCTCAAGGCAGATGACAGATAATCCAACATGAAAAATTAAACACATCCAGGTAGTAGTCCGTCAGTGCAAAATTATATTAATTGACATCTACGCCAAACTATTTTTAAACAGTCATTTTAAAGACATATTTCAAACATATACTGTCTGTGTGGGTTTCCTCTTAGAACTCCAGTTTCCTCCCACCTTCCAAAAACATGCAGTTTGATTGGAGCTACAAAAATTGCCTTAGGTGTGAATGTGTGTTAATAAGTGTCTGTTTGCTCTGTGATGGACTGGCAACCTGGCCAGGGTGTTTCTTACCTTTTGCCCAGTAAAATTTAACTCATTGTAACCCTGAATAGGATAAAGTGGTGGTAAAACAGACATTTGAGTTGTTTTGCATGTATTTAAACTGGGGTGATTTTTTAAATTAGCTTTAAGCCTTTAGTCAAATTTTTCAATGCCATTTGCAAATCTACAGTGCCTATAGAAAATCTTTATACGCCTTTTAAATAGTCTCTGTTTTGTCTTACAGACTGAAATCAAAACTCCCAAAAACATCTTTCTTCAGCTTTATTTTGCCTTACAACATACAAGTAATGAGAAAAAAGGATTGGAAAATGGTCAATTCTTTCAGGCTGCACTGCTCTCTTTAAGTCTATCCACAGGTCAGATTTATCAGATTTAGGTCAGAGCTCCGACATTCACCTTCATATCCTTAAGTCATTGATATGTTTTTGGTGGTGTGTTGTCATGTTGGAAGGTGAACCTCCAGCCAGTCTTCCACTGTCTAGCAAACGGCCACTCAGCATGGTACTTTTTTAGAAGCGGCTTAGTAGTAAATATCATACACTATCTGTCAAAATATGATTTATGACCCTGATTTATGACCCCCCCTCTGCCCCCACCTCAGTGAGCGACAGGCTAGTTTGATTGACAGGTCATGTTGACTGACATGCCATGGGTCCCACAGACCCCCCCCCTCCCACAGACCCTCCCACCCTAGCCCACACACACACACACACACACCCCAATGTTTCTAACAACAAAGGTTTTATGACAAACCCCATGCTGTGACAATGTATATAGTATTTAAGCATTCACACACCGTTGGATTTCTAAGACAAATGCTTTAAAATGTCTACCGAGTGTGTAAATCAGCCGCTTTTTAGATATTCTACAGTTACACCAACTGTTAGTTCTAGTGATCGTGAAAACAATTTGGTTTTTGCACCAAGAAAGAAGAGTTGTGTCAAAGCATATGACAGTAGTCATCGCGACCACATTAAGGAAGTTAAAATTAACCTATTTGATTCTCGGGCTTATGACGTTTGTGGGTTGGACAAAGAGTATCACTGCCTACCCGCTTTCTCTGTTAAAAGAAACATCCACCACATTCACGGAGTAGAACATCAAGACGGAGTCATCACGCAGGTCAACATGTTTAAGGATTTTCTTCCAGCAGACCATCCCGACAACCATGGGGCCGAATGGTGTGGAAAATATCAAAGGTCGGGCCTTGAATACGAGCCGATCGACATGTGCCGTGGAGCTGTGAACTACAGCTATGATGAATCAACGGTGTTCAACACCTTGTCAGATGACTGCTCACTGGACCAGTTTGTGAAGTGAATCACCCCAGTCAACTTCGACATTCGTGTCTGTTTGAGCCGGATATTTTCTTTTTTGAAAAATACTATAAAGATATAACAGAGACTCTGTTCACAACGGGGTTAAAACATGTCATAGCAGAACTTCTAAAGCATGCTGGAATACGTTTACCACTTCTAAAAATTCAAGGTTGTGCCAAAACAGTTGTCTGTGAATTACAGTGCGAGCCATACATTGTGGAAAAGCTAGAGGAAATAAGAGAAAAGCTGGTTGATCACACATCCGAACAGTTTGTAGCCGACGCTGTTGACGGTTGGAAAATTGGTTTAAAGCAGGGGTGGGGAACCTCCGGCCCGCGGGCCGTATACGGCCCCCCGCTCAATCAAATGTGGCCCGCCATATATTTCCTACATGTTATTGTTTTTAATTTATTAATTTATTAATCATCTGTTCCGCATAATCCGTTTCAGTGTCGCGTAGCAACAAGGTAAACAAAGCCGCCCAGGCGTCTCTGTCTCCGCAATTAATGATGACGCGTATATCAAATTAACCAATGAGCTGCGACAACCGTGACTGTAGGTTCGTCCAGAGCCGTAGATAGAGAGAGTTGCGACACTCCTTGATCTCGCCGCCACGCGGTCACGTGGTTCATGTAACCCTCCAATAGTTCCAAACAAACCCGGCGCTGTCATGTTCTCCTATGGGACAGGCAGCAGTGAGTGAAATATTAAACATTAAATAATAAACATTTGTACAATTTCTGGGTATTTTCACCTGCCTTTACATTTACTGCATCTGCTTTAATATCCATTTGGTATATGAAGTGGAAGATTGATGTTTATAATGACTTCATAGGTCGTTCTTGTTAACACACAGTACATTATATTAGCATACATTACATAATGCGATATCATTAAGTAGTAGAGACAATATACAGTACAGAGATTAGACAGTTTTTTATTTTTTGTTTTTTACATAAACTAATCTCCCTTCACTTTCCCGAGGATTCATAATAATAATCATTTTGGTTAAACACTAAGCCATGTGGCTGGATTCATAAGGTTTACCTGCACTGAATGAACAGATTCATAAACACACTACCGTACCAATACCTTTAACATTATAGTGCAGGTACATGAAATAGCATTAATTCATGTCTTATTTCATGAGTAAGTAATAATTGATTCCTACATGTAATACATGAATTAATTCATAATTAATATGCACTAGTTTATTTTGTCTAATGTAAGTGGTGGACAAGGTACACAAACCATGTAGTTGAGTTGAAGTAGAGATATCCAAGGTGAGATATTACTCCTGTAAAAGTAGTAATAAAAGTAAAATACTCTTTACCTCCACTAAAGTACTAAACTAAATTTACCTTCAAATGTACTTAAGAATGAAAGTAAAAGTAGCATGATTTATTATGGCTCTGATGTTTTATTATCATTTCTGTAACAAGACTCTTGATTAATCAACTTTTAATTAATCAATTTTAGGTGAAAAGACTCTAGTGTCAATAATTTAGCTTAGCTGACTAAGCTAAATTCAGTTATACCTATTAATTAAGATAAACATGTGTTAGGTTTTTAACATAACATCATTATTAAACATAAATTACATCCAGGCCACATGGTCTAGTGTTCAAAATGACGCCGTGACCCGGATCCTCCCCCCCTGACTCATACCGAAGGGGGGAGGCGGAGCCCGGGGCTTTTTAGCACACTTCATTGGCTCCACCAGCAGTAAAGGAGGAGGAGCCTAGACTAGTTTAAAAAAGGATGGCGGGCTCAGGTCTGCCTCTTTCTTACGTGGTGTGTCTAGACTGCAGGAGTAAGGAGCGCCGGCCGGCTTAGCTCTGATATATATTCACAGATTATTTTTACACTTAATAAAGTGTTTTAAAGAGTACTTTCTGGACTTCTCGACTGCTTTCTTCAGGACCTTTTTGAACCAAAAGATTCATCCTAACAAATGGTAGCCAGAGGATGGTTCAAGAGACCTGAGATAGCATCGAATCGATTCAGCTGACTGAGGTAAGACCAGGAATTCTGAAAAAATCTTTTGTACTCAGTACAAGGGCGCGCCTACTTAAGGTAAACAGACGTTCTCTGTATATATATTAGATGCATTTATTATTTAGCGTACTGAGTGTGAAAGTGAATCTCAGAATCCGTAAGTGTCTGATTAAATTACTAAAGTATCATTAGATAGTTTAAAACTGTGAATATATGTTGGAGCTAAAAATGTGTGTTTCCTGATATCTGAATTTGAACCAAACCGGTTAAAATAAATGTTAAGGGCGCCATTGTGTATGGAACACTATTGGAGGGAAAGGGGAGTCTGTCTGCTATGGGAGCGAGACTCGTCTAATTCGAATTGTTCTACATTTTAATTAGCCTGTCTGTTATGGGAGCGGGGCTTAATTAATTTGATAGTTCTAAATTATAACGAATTTGTCGGTTATGGGAGCGGAATTCGTAATTCGTGTGGGAAATCTTGAAAGAATCTGCCAGTGCTGGAAACGGGATTCGATCTATAAGATTGTCCTATATACGGGCTTGTCTGTTAGGGCAACGGAGCGCCGTTTAATCTTGAAAGAATCTTTTGGTGCTGGAAACTAGATTTGATCATTAAGATTATTCTAAATTCGGACCTGACTGTTATTGGAGCGGGGTTCGGTTAATTAGACTACTTTAAATTCTAAATCAGGTTCGAAAAACAGTACATCAGGAGTTTTGTTTGTCAGTAAGTCTCTGTGTATGTTTGTCTGTGAAACCGTGTGCTGGATGTGCAACGTGGTTTCTTTTGTTGTCGGCGCCATTTTGTTTCTTGAGAACGCAGCGTGGCTTTCTGTCTGTACGCCATTTTGTCTTGGGAATGCAACGTGGTCTCCCGTCTATCCGCCATTTTGTTTCTTGAGAACGCAGCGTGGCTTTCTGTCTGTCCGCCATTTTGGCTCTGTCTGTCTCTCTGTCTTTTATAATCTTAAGATAACTGAGTTAAGATGAAGTATTTATGGTACCTTATTAAGTGTGTTTTAAGGTAGATAGCGTTCTTGAACTTTAAGGTTCTTAAACCAGGAAAGGGGGTACTTAGAGTGGAATTCATCCATGTGTGGCATAGGACATTTTCACACATAATTAAAGAAAATCTCCTTAATCAGAGTTGTTATAGTGAATAAGATTAAAATTATGTAACACAGCGCTTGTTAGTCGTGATAGGAGATTTGCTGGGTGTATTGTTGCATGTATTATTGAGAGATTGCTATATTGTTTCTTTGTTTAATGTATGGGGTAGTGCTGGACAGTGATTTGATGTCGATGTATGTCGCGATGGAAAATGTTTCAATAACGGTGATATGATTTTTGGGCAAATTCGATCGGTGCGCATGCGTCGGTGAATGATGACGTACGCCGCATGCACGAGACCAGTGCTCAGTGTTAAGGCTTTGTTTACACTGGTTACAGTAACAAAGTAGTTTTTAAAACACATTTCACAGACTGTAATTTAGCTTTTGCTTAAGTATGTTTTGTATTAGTAATTGTTACATTTTGAATAGCATCTGTTACCGAGCAAAATAAAAATAAAAAACGCTAAAGAAATCGCGAATTCAGTGAGTTGCGACAGGGAGTCGAGTCTTTTGTCTCGGTTCCTTTTGAAGAGCCGCGTATTTACATGGCGACTCCCGGAAGAGTCGGTTCCTTTGTTTCGGTTAGAAGAGCCGATTCATGGATTCGAATCATTTTGCGACACATCGCTAGTGTTTATACAGTTTGAAAAAGTTTTATGTCATTTGAAATGACGCATTACACATCCCTAACTGTTTTAATTGTTGCATCAACATGTTTCTTCTATTGCATTTGAGTTAAGGACAACGTTTCTTCTATTACATTTGAATTAAAAACTACTGTTGAGGTTTGTATCCACTCCCGTTTACATTACACAGAGGAGACCCCCTGCTGTTTACTCGGTGAGTACATTTTAAATGAGTTACTTTCTACTTTTTGCTTGAGTGGATTTTCAGAGTAGTAACTTTACTTGTAATTAAGTAAAGATTAATTAAAGTAATAGTACTTTTACTTGAATACAATTTTTTGGTACTCTTTCCACCTCTGATTAGGACATGGTAATATATTAGATTATATATTGTCAAAGCTTATGTTTATTTGAGAGTGATGTCGTGTTTTTCACTGTGTACAAATGCTGAATACAAGTAAAAGGTAAAAGCTAACATGTTACTGTTTCTAAAATATTGTGTAGTTGTGAAGAGTGAGATTTCATAGCCTTATAAATCTTATGAGGTGTGATCATTTGTTTGCCTCTTGAATTAAATTGGAAATAATGCCTGAAGGTACCACTATTTCTGAACAAGACAGGGACTCTGATCACTTCTGGATTTGTGCAGAATTTTCTTTCTGTCTCTGTCTGCTACAGAAATATCCGTAGTTATACTAAGTGATCTTGAGGGTTATACTTATCTAACTCGGTTAGTGCCAAATTATGTTCTATAACTGAAAGGAACACATCTCACGTATCAAGTTAATGATTGTATAAACACTACAGTGTACTTTTGTTTACAGGTCCAGCTAACACCAGACTTTGATTGAACTAACTTTAAAATTCTGTGCTTTCCAACAGGATAAACACATTTAGAAGGTTTATTTAATGTTTTATTTTCAAGATTTGATTGTAAAATTTGAAAAAAGGGGGGAGTATAATGGTAGGAATGAGAGTTTATGTTTAAATATGGCAGGAGTATTATGGCAGGAATAAGAATTTATGTTTAATATGCCGCTTTGTGTATTAAATCCTGTGATACATTGTGCTGGGGCAGCTGGACGGGCAGACCTACGGATATGCATGCAGATTCAGGTACGTATATGCATGCAGATTCAGAGACGCCTGGTGAAGGTAATCTTCAGCCTTACCTCACATATGAGGACATTACATTTTGGTTTTGTTATGCCTTATTCCTTGACCTGCTAAACCTCGATCGATTGTCCCCATTGGTGGACACTTTTGTCTGCCAGCTAGTGGTAGCAAAAGTACTAGAACACTAATAAAGTTTGTTTGCTTCTTTATTAAGATTTTGACGTTATGTTTTGCACTTTGGTTACATTTATGACAGGAGCGGTGGTTGCTCATTGCACGGGATTCAGGTTATATCGGGCACAGACATGGACAGTTCAGTGTCTCTGGTTCGCCTCGCTGGCATGTCTTTGGACTGTGGGAGGAAACCGGAGCACCCGGGGAAAAAAAACCCACACGACAACATGCGGGCTCCGCGGAGGGGGGACCTTCTTGCTGTGACAGTGTGCGACGGTACTACCCACTGAGCCACCGTGTCACCCAACTAACAAGGTTAAAAACAAAAAGAATAGGGAAAATGCATTGAAAAAATCAAAGCTCGGGTCTCAGGAGATTAAATATAATTGCACGGACTCCGGTAAGATTCAATTTAATTGGTAATATTTTTTGGAAATTGTTAATTGGCAATTGGTAATATTTGATGCTTGTGTTGTATCCGATGAATCTTTTCTAGCTAATTGATCAGGTCAACTCACTCATTTTATACTATATAGTTTATTGAAGAAGTTAGATTGGTTCAATGTGGTGCAGTAAACCTTGTGGCAATACTATGCATGATCATAGATGAGTGCAATTTAAAGATTGAGGGAATAGTGAGAAGAAAATAACTTGTTAGGAGAGAAGTACATGAAGGGGGGTGACTGGAGACCCAGGTCATAGGTTTCACAGACACACAGCAACCCAGCGGGGGGTTGAGGCCATAAACTGCAGGCCCTGCATGAGCAAAGAGAAGTCTGATATTTAATCTACTGTGTACTGGCTGAGGATGGTGGACACTTATGCAGTACCAAAGATGATGTAAAATTATGAATACCAGATCTTGCAGATGTGTGTCATGGCTGTTGTTGCATTCTGATGTTTGAGTAAAGCAGTGTTCAAGAGGCATATGGGGTGCTGAGGTACAGAATGCCAAAGTAATGACATCATCAGACAAGAGGAAGGGAAAGCTGATGTGAGACTGGATGGAGACGTTATGCAGTGAAATCTCAAGACCGTGTGGGACAGTAGTGTGTTTTAATAGACATCCACCTGAAGATCTGGGTTCCATAATAAAAAGTGAGGGGTTCGGTAACATCTTATAGAGGTTTTGGATGTATTTTACAGTAAGGTATTAGAATAACAATAATTCGTGTAGAAAAAGTTTTGGTTACAAGAGTAAATTAGAAAGAGCTACAAGTGCTTGTGTTTTAGTGAGAGTAGGGATGCAGGTACCATAGTGATGTGGGGTTAATGACATTTGTAGGGAGATGTAACAATAATACAATAGAGATAGTATAGGTTGGTAGTACTTTGCAGTGAGTTAACTAAATGGAACTGTTTAAGTAGAGTTCAATGTGATTTCAGATGGCCAAAGTGGATCAAAGCGCTAGTGATGATGAGCATGAGGGATTGGCTGACTAGGAGCAGGAGATGGTCATGTGAGAGTCTGTTGGATTGTGGGAAATGGAGTCTGTATTGTTAGAAGCAGGAGGTGTGTTAGTACCAGTGACCAAAAGTTGGGGTAAAAAATCTGAATGAATAAATAATATAAGTCAGGGGTTTGTAGGACTGATGGAAGTTGATATAGCAGAGCGGTTGTTATTTTAAGTATGGCAGAGTAAATAATAAATAGTGGATTGGTGATTTGTATTGGGAAAAATGTGATTTAGAAAATTTGAAGGCTCTCTAGCATGCGACGATGATGAAGTAGAATAAGTGTAGAAAATGTTAGATGTAATGTGTATGCACCTTCTGCTCTGATCAGTTTGAACTATTTGAAGTTAAATTTTATATAGCAGGAAGGGTTAATGCAGTATGAGAGACAAGTAATGAAGTATATGTTTGTTTCCATAGGACCATTGTCGGTCGCTGTGATGTAATTGTTTGTTTCCAGGGGATCACTGTCGATTGCCCTGAAGTATATGTTTGTTTCCATAGGGCCATTGTCGGTCGCGGTGAAGTAATTGTTTGTTTCCAGGGGATCACTGTCGATTGCCCTGAAGTATATGTTTGTTTCCATAGGGCCATTGTCGGTCGCGGTGAAGTGATTGTTTGTTTCCATAGGGCCATTGTCGGTCGCGGTGAAGTAATTGTTTGTTTCCAGGGGATCACTGTCGATTGCCCTAAAGTGATTGTTTGTTTCCATAGGGCCATTGTCGGTCGCGGTGAAGTGATTGTTTGTTTCCATAGGGCCATTGTCGGTCGCGGTGAAGTGATTGTTTGTTTCCAGGGGATCACTGTCGATTGCCCTGAAGTATATGTTTGTTTCCATAGGGCCATTGTCGGTCGCGGTGAAGTGATTGTTTGTTTCCATAGGGCCATTGTCGGTCGCGGTGAAGTAATTGTTTGTTTCCAGTAGACACTGTTGTTGTACTGAGGTTTACGTTCTTTTGTCTGAGTTGTGTTTGGACAACCGAGTGAGTTGTGCCAGTGAATGTTAAAAGAATACTCGTATTCTTCGACTAGGCAGGAATCTTCTGTTCTAGGGTGGATCAGTTTATCTTTGTCTTAATACGTGTTACAGATTTTGCTCGAAAGGTTGTTTAAAGCGGTCTAAAATGTCTACAGGAGCAACAAACCAGAACCGATAAACAGGGGACATTTTTCAGAAGGGATGTGTGTATGAATGGGTGTCTGTCCCTAAAACACTGAATGAACTGCCAAAGGCAGCTCACTTGCGGCCCTGACGCTAACCTTCCTTACTCGCCGGCGCCACATTGGTGTCAGAAGTGGGATCGTGGTGTTTGGGTGGCTCTGATGGTTTGGTGAGCCAATATGCCCGGTCTGTCCGAGTGCGCTAGCCCAGGTGGCTGTAGGGGCAGGGTGCCCGGTCCAGCAGTGGGTGGAAGAGCGACTCAGCAGTGTAATGGGGTGCGGTCCAGACATGGAGCCACCCAGTGGACGCTGGTGAGTGGGTCACCGGGACGGTTGACCATTAGGGAGGGGGCAGTGTAGCGTCGCCACTGGGTCTGGCACGGGCTTTACCCAGAAAGCCTTGCGGCAGTGGTGTCTAAGCTCACCGTGGCCGTGTATCCCGTTGTTGGGAGTGGGGTGGCTGCGGTGAGGGCTGGGTAAGTAGCTTATATGTTTGTCTGTTGTATGATTGTATGTGTGTATGAATGGGTTAAGTGGCTAGAAGGGATGTTTGGGCCATGGAAGGAAATTATTACGAGTTCAGTGATGTCAGTATGAGAGTGTGGGATTGGCAATTTTAGTGGTATGTTGAGAATTCTCTTGTAGATAATTAGAAATAATTACTGATAAATGTTAAGGCGTGGTTCCTCTTTCACTGACAAAGGTATGGTGGGCATGCCTTGACTCCTGGTGAGTCCAAAGGATCCGGTGTGGTTAGAGTCCATGCCAGTTTGTTTAGAGTCCAAACTCAAAGCCTGGTACCAGGTCAGTTGGTCCGAGTCCAACTGTGAAAGCCTGAACGGGTTCAGGTCGGTTGGTTAAAGTCCAACCGTTTGTGTGGTAAGTTATTTTCTGGTCCGTGTCGAGCAGTCGGCCCTGAAAACCAATATAGCAATTGCTTTGTGGAATAATCAGTGGAATTGATTAAGTTTCCTATTGCATGGTTAGCAATTGGTTAGTAAAGTCAGTGAGGCTAGAACTGGTCAGGGAAACTACTTACCGGGGTCTTGGTGAGGTCAGTATGTGTAGGATTGGTAATTTTAGTGATATGTTGTTGTTGTGGTATCCCGTGCATCAGGGTATTAATAGAAAAATTTGTGATAGAAGTAGTGTGTAGAGGAAGCAGAGGGGGGCAGGATCCACCAGTTATCCAGATGATGTTGGCTGATTTGTCGAGATATCATGTAGATGATGATGAGGATGACCTTGAAGGTGGGCCGGAAGACCCACTTCGAGCAGTATAAGTGCTACTAACTCTGCTTAATTAAAGGTAAAACCGACCAGACAAGATGAGGAGAGAGGACCAGCACTACGGATCATACACAGAGACTCGGAAGGACTGGCAGAGGCAGACACTGAGGGGACTGGAAGACCCACTCCAAGGGACAGAAGTGCCACTAACTGGACCTGCCTACAGGGAACAAACCACAGCAGAAAAGCCCGACAAAACCGACTATGTGGAAGAAGAGTCCAGCGGAATCAACGGAGCGGAACAAGACGAGGGGGGAGAATTTAGTTAGACTAGGAGACAAAAACATAAACATATAGTTCGCAGACACATAGACCAACTTTGAAAACACTAGTTAAGTGCAACACACATAGTTTAGCTACAAAACGCAAGGGGTTAGTTCAGGATTGTTTACAATGTATATATGTTTGGTACTCTGCTATTTTTAGGAAATGTTTGTGCTGCTGTGGAAACAGGTAAGACCGACAGGGGAGAATCCATAAGACATTAGGAGTCATACAGAGACACAGGAGCTATGGGCCCCTTCTGAATATCTGCAGCTCTGTCTGGTGGAGGACAACCTGAACGGACTTCCTGTAGAAGCCACGCACCCATTGTTTTTATTTTATTTTTCTCATGTTTGATTTCCTATTTTTTAAATTACTTTATTTTGATTTCCTGTTTTTATTATTTTTTGTTTGTTTGTTTGTTTGTTTTAGGGTTAGGAGCTGTTGCGATAGGTACGGTTCCTTTAGTTTAATTGGTAGCCTTTTTATTTTTAGAAACGTTTTATTGTATAAAATTCAGCCCAGTGGCCATGTAGTCAGAAGGGGTTAAATTGGGGGGTTGCTGACGGCTATCCTTATCTCCTGGGATCTAGAAACACCTAACCTATAGTTAAAAGTTATTGTGAAAGCATTAAGATGCTTTCAAGGGGGGGATTGTTAGGTTTTTAACATAACATCATTATTAAACATAAATTACATCCAGGCCACATGGTCTAGTGTTCAAAATGACGCCGTGACCTGGATCCTCCCCCCCTGACTCATACCGAAGGGGGGAGGCGGAGCCCGGGGCTTTTTAGCACACTTCATTGGCTCCACCAGCAGTAAAGGAGGAGGAGCCTAGACTAGTTTAAAAAAGGATGGCGGGCTCAGGTCTGCCTCTTTCTTACGTGGTGTGTCTAGACTGCAGGAGTAAGGAGCGCCGGCCGGCTTAGCTCTGATATATATTCACAGATTATTTTTACACTTAATAAAGTGTTTTAAAGAGTACTTTCTGGACTTCTCGACTGCTTTCTTCAGGACCTTTTTGAACCAAAAGATTCATCCTAACACATGTAACATTTAGTGCTGAGCAAATGCTAAACAATAACAGTATTAAGTATATTAATGACATCAAATTCATTATTTTTTTAAAACAAAGCAACAAACAGCTAAAAATGCTTGATAAGTAGTGAAAATGAATGGGGCTCTATGGGATGTTTGGAACTATACAGAGCTCCACAACCCGGAAGCTGCACAGAAAATATGTCCCGCCCCCTTTCCAACGGTTCCCTATGGGAGTGTCGCCACTCTGTTCTCTCTACCGCTCTGGGTTCGTCCAGTTAGCTGCGTCTTTCTGGTTTAAGTTTGTAAAAATGTCGAAGCGCAGGAAAGTTGATGATGAATGTCGCGTCTTTCAAGAAAAAAGGACAATGGATTTCTTTTTCGTAGAAGTGAAAGGAAAACCAGTATGTTTAATTTGTGGAGAATCTCTCGCTGTTCTAAAGAAAAATAATATTGAAAGACATCATACCACCAAACACGCAAAGTATAGCACTCTGCAGGGATCGGAACGAGCGGAGAAAATAAAGGTGCTCAAACATAATTTGATTGCACAGCAAACTTCCTTCACACGACCCAGAAAGGAACTGGACAGTGTGACTGAGGTGAGTTATGTGGTGAGTTCACTACCGTCACATTGAAATGATGATAAGGTAAGTCTGAGATCAAATATAAGCACTACATGTCATCAGCATAATTTATAAAGCCTGTATTATTTGGCTGTGTGTTGCATCATTGTAGTATGTGGCCCGTGACCAGATATGTAATTATTAATCTGGCCCTCGGTGGATAAAAGGTTCCCCACCCCTGGTTTAAAGACTTGCAGCGCTGTTTAAGTCACGATGGGGAATGTTTGCGGCTTCCAGAGGTTGGCAGACCACTTGTTAAAACATCGAGTAAGCAATGATTTGAGAAGTTTGTTGTATAAATGTATTGTCGATAGTGTGGATGATTTTAGATTGTTTAATAGCATGTATGTTGTTGATGCTAAACGTTTACAAAATTTCAAGAACCAATTAAATATTGTTAAATCGACGTCAGATGATTGGTGTTATTTGACACAGTTATGTAGAGATTCTAACGATGCAGCCCATGTGACTGTTAGTAAAATTCTGTCTCTTATGTCTACGAGTGACAATACAGTAAAATACAGTCATGTGCTTTGCCTATGCGCATACATATTAGACATTTGTGTGATAAAACTTTCAACAATGAAGCCGATTAATGTTTGTAAAGTGGTTGAAACACTTGTTGAACATCTAGTAGAGAGAAATGTAGATGTGTGTGTGAAATTTCTAGATTTCATTGATACATTGTGAGTCTTTGAATAAAACAGTCAACCAAACAAATCTGGGGGTCATTATTTTCTGCAATGTCGTCTATCAACATGGCAAATCTTTTAAGAACTGTTTATTACACACCGGCTAATTCAGGTTCATTAGGCGGTAAAAATCGTTTGAAACGGGGTGTTTTAGAGAATGCAGGCGTGTGTCTGTCTGATCAACAGGTTTCAGACTGGTTAGCTGGTGAGGATGCGTACACACTTCACAAACCCATACGTCATAATTACAAAAGAAACAGGGTTATAGTATATGGAATTGACTCTCAATTCCAAGCCGATCTTGTTGATATGAGTGCATATTCTAGGGAAAATGATGATTATAAATATATGTTGACATGTATTGACGTATTTAGCAAATACGCATGGACCCGTTTGTTAAAAAATAAGTCGGGTTTGGAAGTCTCAAAGGCATTTGCGTCCATACTAGAAGAAGGTAGAGTTCCTCAAAAGTTACAGACTGACAGGGGTAAAGAGTTTTTCAACAAACATTTAGAAAAATTAGTATCAAAAAACAAAATTACACATTTCGCAACAGGTAGCGAGCTAAAAGCCAGCGTCATAGAACGTTTTAACAGGACATTAAAAAGTCGTATGTGGCGATATCTAACGGCTATAAATTCCAAAAGGTACATTGATGTTTTACAAGATATAATGCGCGGTTACAACGATAGTTACCACCGTAGTATCAAAATGAATCCTGTCGAAGTGACAAAAGAAAATGAATCTATTGTGTTTGAAACATTGTATGGTGAACAAAACAAACTAGACAAGAAAACCACCTTGAGGTACAAGGTTGGTGATGTTGTGCGTATTTCTAAAGTCAGGGGTCCATTTACAAAGGGCTATGAAGAGAACTATACACAGGAGTATTTCACCATATCAGAATGTATTCAACGACATCCGCCCGTATATAGATTGGAAGATTATGACGGTGATATTATACAAGGTTGTTTCTATGAAGAAGAGTTGCAAAAAATCCACATGTCTAGGGATAAAGCGTTTAAAGTTGAAAAAATTTTAGATAAAAAGAAACGGTAAAAAAACAATGGTATTAGTGAAATGGTTAGGATGGCCATCAAAATTTAACAGTTGGGTTTCTGAAAATGATGTATTGGACATAGAAAGGCCTTAAAAGATGTGTAACTACGCAAAATAGTTCATTTACATGCTTGGCCAATATAGATGACAACGGTTTTTGTGTCACTTTGCCGAGCAATTCGTCTAGGTCTGTGTACCCTGACAACCAAATTTCTAATTATAGAACAAAACTAACTAAACCCATCGATTTAAAAGGTGACTGGGAAGTAGGTGTGTTAGAGTTTCAGTACCCACGAACATGGAATACATTTTGCGAGACAGATGCCACATTTAGAGTAAATGACAAAAAATTGGGTAAAACAACAAAAATAATGATACCCACTGGATATTATAACAATATACAAGCATTGGTTGACGAGATTAACATTCATATAGCAGAACATTCGATAGTTCTTGGTTATGACCAAATAAGACACAAGGTTTTTATTAAGACACGGTCTGATATAGGGCTGAAATTTTATGGTAAACTAGCCATCATTTTAGGTTTTACACCTGGGGTGTTACTAGAGTGTAGTGTTAAAACGAAAGATTCAGATGTCGAACAGAAACAGTACGCGCCACACCCTGCCGACATCTATGGCGGTTTCTATGCGCTGTTTGTTTACACAGACATCATTGATTACCAGATGGTTGGTGACAGTTTTGTACCCTTGTTAAGATGTGTACATATAAAATGTCGAAGCGCAGGAAAGTTGATGATGAATGTCGCGTCTTTCAAGAAAAAAGGACAACGGATTTCTTTTTTGTAGAAGTGAAAGGAAAACCAGTATGTTTAATTTGTGGAGAATCTCTCGCTGTTCTAAAGAAAAATAATATTGAAAGACATCATACCACCAAACACGCAAAGTATAGCACTCTGCAGGGATCGGAACGAGCGGAGAAAATAAAGGTGCTCAAACATAATTTGATTGCACAGCAAACTTCCTTCACACGACCCAGAAAGGAACTGGACAGTGTGACTGAGGTGAGTTATGTGGTGAGTTCACTACCGTCACATTGAAATGATGATAAGGTAAGTCTGAGATCAAATATAAGCACTACATGTCATCAGCATAATTTATAAAGCCTGTATTATTTGGCTGTGTGTTGCATCATTGTAGTATGTGGCCCGTGACCAGATATGTAATTATTAATCTGGCCCTCGGTGGATAAAAGGTTCCCCACCCCTGGTTTAAAGACTTGCAGCGCTGTTTAAGTCACGATGGGGAATGTTTGCGGCTTCCAGAGGTTGGCAGACCACTTGTTAAAACATCGAGTAAGCAATGATTTGAGAAGTTTGTTGTATAAATGTATTGTCGATAGTGTGGATGATTTTAGATTGTTTAATAGCATGTATGTTGTTGATGCTAAACGTTTACAAAATTTCAAGAACCAATTAAATATTGTTAAATCGACGTCAGATGATTGGTGTTATTTGACACAGTTATGTAGAGATTCTAACGATGCAGCCCATGTGACTGTTAGTAAAATTCTGTCTCTTATGTCTACGAGTGACAATACAGTAAAATACAGTCATGTGCTTTGCCTATGCGCATACATATTAGACATTTGTGTGATAAAACTTTCAACAATGAAGCCGATTAATGTTTGTAAAGTGGTTGAAACACTTGTTAAACATCTAGTAGAGAGAAATGTAGATGTGTGTGTGAAATTTCTAGATTTCATTGATACATTGTGAGTTTTAGAATAAAACAGTCAACCAAACAAATCTGGGGGTCATTATTTTCTGCAATGTCGTCTATCAACATGGCAAATCTTTTAAGAACTGTTTATTACACACCGGCTAATTCAGGTTCATTAGGCGGTAAAAATCGTTTGAAACGGGGTGTTTTAGAGAATGCAGGCGTGTGTCTGTCTGATCAACAGGTTTCAGACTGGTTAGCTGGTGAGGATGCGTACACACTTCACAAACCCATACGTCATAATTACAAAAGAAACAGGGTTATAGTATATGGAATTGACTCTCAATTCCAAGCCGATCTTGTTGATATGAGTGCATATTCTAGGGAAAATGATGATTATAAATATATGTTGACATGTATTGACGTATTTAGCAAATACGCATGGACCCGTTTGTTAAAAAATAAGTCGGGTTTGGAAGTCTCAAAGGCATTTGCGTCCATACTAGAAGAAGGTAGAGTTCCTCAAAAGTTACAGACTGACAGGGGTACAGAGTTTTTCAACAAACATTTAGAAAAATTAGTATCAAAAAACAAAATTACACATTTCGCAACAGGTAGCGAGCTAAAAGCCAGCGTCATAGAACGTTTTAACAGGACATTAAAAAGTCGTATGTGGCGATATCTAACGGCTATAAATTCCAAAAGGTACATTGATGTTTTACAAGATATAATGCGCGGTTACAACGATAGTTACCACCGTAGTATCAAAATGAATCCTGTCGAAGTGACAAAAGAAAATGAATCTATTGTGTTTGAAACATTGTATGGTGAACAAAACAAACTAGACAAGAAAACCACCTTGAGGTACAAGGTTGGTGATGTTGTGCGTATTTCTAAAGTCAGGGGTCCATTTACAAAGGGCTATGAAGAGAACTATACACAGGAGTATTTCACCATATCAGAATGTATTCAACGACATCCGCCCGTATATACAGTAGATTGGAAGATTATGACGGTGATATTATACAAGGTTGTTTCTATGAAGAAGAGTTGCAAAAAATCCACATGATAAAGCGTTTAAAGTTGAAAAAATTTTAGATAAAAAGAAACGGTAAAAAAACAATGGTATTAGTGAAATGGTTAGGATGGCCATCAAAATTTAACAGTTGGGTTTCTGAAAATGATGTATTGGACATAGAAAGGCCTTAAAAGATGTGTGACTATGCAAAATAGTTCATTTACATGCTTGGACAATATGGATGACAACGGTTTTTTTGTCACTTTGCCGAGCAATTCGTCTAGGTCTGTGTACCCTGACAACCAAATTTCTAATTATAGAACAAAACTAACTAAACCCATCGATTTAAAAGGTGACTGGGAAGTAGGTGTGTTAGAGTTTCAGTACCCACGAACATGGAATACATTTTGCGAGACAGATGCCACATTTAGAGTAAATGACAAAAAATTGGGTAAAACAACAAAAATAATGATACCCACTGGATATTATAACAATATACAAGCATTGGTTGACGAGATTAACATTCATATAGCAGAACATTCGATAGTTCTTGGTTATGACCAAATAAGACACAAGGTTTTTATTAAGACGCGGTCTGATATAGGGCTGAAATTTTATGGTAAACTAGCCATCATTTTAGGTTTTACACCTGGGGTGTTACTAGAGTGTAGTGTTAAAACGAAAGATTCAGATGTCGAACAGATACAGTGGGCGCCACACCCTGCCGACATCTATGGCGGTTTCTATGCGCTGTTTGTTTACACAGACATCATTGATTACCAGATGGTTGGTGACAGTTTTGTACCCTTGTTAAGATGTGTACATATAACAGGGGTCAACCATGATACTGTCACTATTAGATACAACAATCCACACTACGTATCGATAGCAAAGACACAGATAAACGATATCGCCATAGAAGTGAAAACTGACCAGAACCAACATGTAAAGCTACATTTTAGACCTGTAAAACAAGCAATTAGGTTTTGAAAATGGATACTTTCAACAGACATGCCATGGACCCCGAACGTTACATTTCTTACTATCAAAATCAGGCCGGAGGCCTCATGCCGGGCTATACAGGTAGTCCGGCAATGTATGGTGCAGGCTTTGGAGGGATTTTTAGAAATTTATTTAGAATGGCTATACCGCTGTTCAAGAGAGGGTTTAGTATAGCCAAACCACATCTAAAAACAGCCGCTAAAAACATTGTAAGCGATGTTGTCAGCAATGGTCTGTCACGTGTGATGGAACACAAACACAATCAAGATGGTTCGGGCATGTTGGTGATGGCACGAAAATCTGTAAAACGCCCACCTGGTAAGAGGCGTGGCTGTCCTGCTAAGAAAACCAAGCGTGCAACGAAAAAACACATAGTGTCAAAAAGGAAGAGAAAGGGTAAACAGACGCGGGCCCCATTCAGTAGAAAGACTTTGAATACCATATTCTAATCATGGCTCTACTTCATCGTATGTCTGAAGAGTGTATTAAATCAGAACTGGACTTGTTTACAGTACCTTTAACACAAACAGCTATAGAGAAAAGTACCTACAGTATGTCGAAATCCCTCCGTTGTCAGCAATATCCGACACAGCTCCATTGGAGTTTTTCATAGCTTGACATGGCGAAGATTATACGGATCTAAATAACACACTCTTGTACCTTCGTCTTAAAATCACAAGACCTGATGGAACCGACATCGATGATGGTGCAGCTGTGGGGTTGATAAACTATCCAGGGGCTACGATATTTTCACAGGTCGATGTGTCACTAGGCGACAGGCTGATATCGCAGAGTTCAAGTACATACCCATACCGTAGCATAATAGAATGTCTCGCAAACTATGGGAAAGATACCCTGGAAACTGTTTTTTCTGCGGGGCTATTTTATCAGGACACAGCTGGGCATATGGACGAAACGAACCCTGCAGGGAACAACCAAGGCTTGACAAAGAGGGCAGCATTTACAGATGGTAGCAATGTGGTGGAACTGTTGACCCCAATTCATAGCGACATATTTTTTCAGGAGAAATTGATGCTTAATGGTGTTGATATAAAAATTCGAATGACACGCTGTAAGGATGAATTTTGCCTAATGCGGAATGATGCATTAGCATACAAAGTCAATATGCTCTCAGCATCATTATTTGTTTAAAAAGTGTCTGTGTCACCGGGTGTAAGGCTGGGTCATGCACAGGCCTTGTTGTCGACAACCGCTAAATACCCTATTGATAGAGTGTGTCTAAAAAAATTTTCAATACCTGCTGGGACACGCGTTTCTAATCAAGAAAATTTATTTTTAGGAACGTTACCAAAGTCGATATTTTGTGTATGTTGGAAAACCAGGCTTTTACGGGAGCTTATAATAGAAACCCATTTGCATTTAAACATTATGACTAGGAGTGTCTAGCCGTCTATTTAGACAGACAACAATTTTCAGCTAAACCACATCAACCCGATTTCCAATCCGGCTCAGCAGTGCGAGAGTTCTTCCAGTTAGCCCTTGCGTCAGGAAGACATTTGAAAAACCAAGCCTTATCTATTAATAGACAGGAGTTCTTACAGGGCTACACACTGTACGCGTTTAATCTCACACCTGATGAAGAATGTGGTCAACATGTGTCCTTGGTCAAATCGGGTAATATTAGATTGGAGGCCCGTTTCAGACAACCACTCCCACATACCGTAAATTTGATTGTGTACGCCGTTTTTTATAGTATCATCGAAGTGTCTAACCGAAGACAAGTTTTGGTGGATTTTTTACTGATGAATAGTTTAGAACTGACAGCTGTTATGGATAAAGTGGCCGTCAATACACATTTTCTCTGTGTGTTAGCATGTGACCAATTACCTACAAATGTCATAAGGAAATTACCAACAATGACGATTATTAATACACACACATCTGATCTTTCTGGCGAACACTGGCTAGCTTTCTACATAAACGAAGATCGTGTTGGGTATTTTTTTGACAGTTTTGGAAACGCTCCCGACTATGAAATGTTTTCTAAAATGATTAGTGATTTTCTTAAAACCTCGTGCATAACACAATATTATTCTAACAGACAAGTACAAGCCATTACATCAAGCACATGTGGTCAACACTGTGTGTTTTTTCTATACCACATGGCTAAAGGGTACAGTTATGAAGAAGTGATGTCCAAATATGGTTATGATTTAGTAAAAAATTACAAAATGGTGTCAACTTTTGTGAAACATATGTATCCATGTATTTGTAAAAACAGATTGTTTAAATGTGTACAACATGTTCAAAAAGGAGAGATGTTTATTGTATAATATCTCGCTCTGTGTGTAATGTAAATTGTTAAATAAAAACAAACAAAGCAAATATTTTTTACTTTGACTCATTTATTTACAAATATACCATATGACAACTGTGACATCAAATTACATACATAATAACACATAATCAAGTAAACAATATACACAGCAAATAAATATACAATATTTAAAAAAGAAAAATTAAAAGTTTAACCAATTACTATCATCTAGAACGGGTGAGACTAATAATCTGGGAGTTTCAACAGGTGATATTTTGATATCGCACGCTGAGACGCTAGCCTAGTTGTTTGTTTGTAGCCTTTAGCTAAATAACTTTTTATATACGTATGTTTTAAACATATAATTTATACGTTAATCTTCCGTGTGTTGTTGATTTAGTTTTATTTTGTTTATCGTAAAAAAGCGCTTGTGTTTACTAACGTAAATTCGTGCTGTGTTGGAAACTAGGAAACTTCTGCTACCGGCATCCGAACGAAGCCGGTTTTGTTTGTTTTTGTACTTCAGCGCATAAACATCATAATTATCCAGAATTAAAACCGTTTTCGGTCCGCACGAAGCGCGTTTGTGTTTGGTTGTGTTCTGTATTTCAGCTCTTAAAACACCTCTGTTTTGTGGGGAGTTATAACCGTTTCTGTTCGTAGGAACCGCGTTTATTTGTTTTGTACACCAGCGCATAACACCGTTTTCCTTTAGAATTACAGCCGCTTTTGTCCGAACGAAGCGTGTTTGTGTTGCTTTGGTTGGTGGTTTTTGTATTCCAGCTCATCATCGCCTGTTTCATCCGGAATTAAAGCCGTTCTTCTGTGACTACCAGCAGAAGCGCCGGTGAATCCAACATAAACATCATCTCCAACTCATCTTGTAAAGCTAAGTATATTACTTTGTTACTATGGCCCCAGCAGGAGCTTTGTATCCATGTTCCGAGTGTAATATGTTCAGTTATTCCTTCTCCGTGTTTAGTGATAACTTTACATGTGATAAGTGTAGATTAGTGGTTAGTCTAACGGAGAAGATCTCAGTGTTAGAAGGGCGCATTCGGGCGTTAGAACAGACCACTACTAGTGAGGGCTTAGTTTCAGCTGTAGCAGTCCCGAATGCCAGCAGTTCAGGTACAGAACCCCAGACTCCGGCATTAGAGCCCTCACAGCGGGGCGACTGGGTGACGTCTCGGCGACATAGTCGTAGGGAAAAGCACCGACCATCTCAGTTGCACGTGTCCAACAGGTTTTCCCCACTCAGTGAGCCACCCGCTGAGCAGCCTGTTAATGTAAGTGCTCTGGTTATAGGAGATTCTCAGCTCCGACACGTGCGTATTGCAACCCCCATAGAGACACCAGCAACCATAGTCACTTGTATTCCGGGGGCCAGGGCGCCTGACATCAGAGCAAACCTGAAAGTGCTGGCTAATGCTAATCGTAGATTTTCGAAGATTGTTATCCACGTCGGCACTAATGATGTTCGTTTACGGCAGTCTGAGGTTACTAAGAGTAATGTTAAAGAGGTGTGTGAGTTAGCTAGGTCGATGTCTGAGGCAGTAGTGTGCTCTGGCCCCTTACCGATTCGACCCAGTGGCGAAACCTACAGCAGGTTGTTGTCGCTGAACCGCTGGATGTCTAAATGGTGCTCAGAAAACTGCATCGATTTTGTAGATAACTGGTCCACCTTTGAGGGAAGGCCTGGTCTTTTGAAGCGGGATGGTGTCCACCCCACGTGGGAGGGTGCTGCTCGCATTTCTTGCAGCATAGGTGACAGGCTTTACCACCGCGTTAGTGTAGCGGCAGATAGTGTTAAATGACTATCCAGAGCCAAGACCAGGCAGCAGACTAACAGGCCTAACCGACTGTCTGCGAGTCGCCATCGGACGTCACCCGGAATCCTTAGGTCACAAACCATTGAGACTGTGTCTGTTTACCGTGGCAGGTGTAAGCCAAAACAAAATCAAAAAGTATGTCATAATAACTTAATTAAAATTAATCTAAATGAGCATCATGAAAACCCTAGTAAAGTTAAACTAAAGTTAGGACTTCTAAACATCAGGTCACTTGCATGCAAAACAGTAATTGTAAATGAAATAATTACAGATAATTGTCTTAGTGCCCTGTGTTTAACCGAGACCTGGGCTAGACCTGATGAGTATCTAGGTTTAAATGAAGCATCTCCTCCGGGTTACAGTTATGAACATAAGCCACGTCTTAGCGGTCGTGGTGGAGGAATAGCCGCAATTTATGATAAAGACATAGGTCTTACTGTAAAATCAACTCCCATAACAAACTCGTTTGAAGTTCTTATCTCTGACATAACCAATAAATGTTCATCTGATAAAAATAGTATGTTTAAACTGGTTACTGTTTATCGACCCCCTGGTCCTTACTCAGAATTTCTTAACGAATTTGCCGATTTTCTTTCTAAATTAGTCTTATCAACTAAGAAAGCTCTAATTGTTGGTGACTTTAATATTCATTATGAGGATAAGTGTAATCCACTCAAAATTGCGTTTGATTCTATTTTAGAATCCTTAGGCATCACCCAAAATGTAACAGGACCCACTCACCGCTGTAAACATACCTTAGATTTAATACTTACTTATGGTATAAACATAGACAACCTGGAAATTATACCACAGAATGACTTAATCTCTGATCACTCCCTACTAATATATGAAGTGTCCCTGTCCAATAATATACAGCAACCAAATCGTTTTAAATGTAAGCGCACTATTACATCTGCAACTGCAGCAGCGTTCATAAACTGCCTACCAGAATTACCAAATATATCAGCATCAGAACCTAAAGAACTAGATCAGGCAACTCAAAACCTAGAGACCGTACTGCGCACAACCTTAGATAACGTAGCCCCACTCAAAACTAAACTGATTAGGGAGAAAAAACTTGCTCCATGGTACAATGACCACACATGCGCACTTAAACAAGCAGCACGGAAATTAGAACGTAAGTGGCGTCACACTACACTGGAGGTGTATAAGATTGCTTGGAAAGATGCTCTAACTGAGTATAAACATGCACTTATAAAAGCTAAATCTGTATATTATTCATCCCTAATAGAGAAAAATAAAAACAATCCTAGATTCCTTTTTGAGACAGTGTCCAAATTAACTAAAAACGTCAATGAAACTGAATCTAATATACCGCCTGACTGTACCAGTGATGATTTTTTAAAATTCTTTAATGACAAGATAGAAAAAATACGACTTCAGAGTCAGAGTGTGTCACTTGCCAATGTTAAGTATGGACTCACTCCGAGCAGCATTGGTGATAATAGTAACGAGTTAATCCAACTAAATTCCTTTAATCCAATCTCCCAAAATGAACTAACTGTGTTGATTAAATCATCGAAGTCATCATCGTGTATACTCGATCCTGTTCCAACTCATTTACTTAAAGATTTACTCCCAGCTATTGTAGAGCCCCTGCTTACATTAATCAATGCATCCCTTAGCCTTGGGTATGTACCTAAATTGTTTAAAAGTGCTGTTATTAAACCCCTGATTAAAAAACCTAATCTTGATCCACATGTTTTATCTAATTATAGGCCAATTTCAAACCTTCCTTTTGTCTCAAAGATATTAGAAAAAGTCGTTTCCAAACAGCTATGTTCTTATTTGAATGAAAATTGTATTCATGAAAAATTTCAATCAGGATTTAGACCCAACCATAGTACCGAAACCGCATTAATTAGAGTAGTTAACGAGTTGTTAATGTCTTCTGATAATGGATGTGTCTCTTTTCTTGTTCTATTAGATCTTAGTGCAGCGTTTGATACGGTCGATCATAACATTTTACTGGAGAGGCTAGAAAATACAGTAGGTGTTAAAGGACTCGCACTCTCTTGGTTTCAATCATATTTGACTGACCGCTCTCAATTCGTTTATGTAAATAATAAATGCTCAGAAACTACAAAAGTAAAGTGTGGTGTTCCACAGGGGTCGGTACTTGGACCGCTATTATTTACACTCTATATGCTTCCACTAGGTGAAATTATTCATAAACATGGCATAAACTTTCACTGCTATGCAGATGACACACAGCTGTATATATCAGCCAAACCAAATGATACTGACACAATCAGTAAGATAGAAGATTGTGTAAACGACATAAAAAACTGGATGTCGTGTAATTTTCTTTTACTTAATTCAGATAAAACTGAGGTTTTACTTGTTGGCTCTAAAGCTGCAAGAGACAAGTTGTCTAACCTGGTGCTAAACTTAAACACGTTCTCTGTTACTCCCAGCCCAGATGTAAAAAACTTAGGTGTCACAATAGATTCAGATCTCTCCTTTGATACACACATTAATAATATTACTAGAGTTGCTTTCTATCATTTGCGTAATATCTCTAAAATAAGAAATATACTATCTGTTAATGACGCCGAAAAACTGATCCATGCGTTTATAACTTCTCGGTTAGATTATTGTAATGCTCTTCTAACTGGATGCTCTGGTAGATCCTTAAACAAACTCCAGTTAGTTCAAAATGCAGCAGCTCGAGTGCTAACTAGAACTAAAAAATTTGATCATATCACTCCTGTTCTATCATCTCTACACTGGCTGCCAGTTAAATTTCGCATTGATTACAAAATACTTTTACTAACCTATAAAGCGCTACATGGTCTGGCTCCACAGTATCTGAGTGAGCTTATTAATCACTACAGCCCAGCACGTCCACTTCGTTCACAAGATGCAGGGTTACTTATAGTTCCTAAAATTAAAAAGACCAAAGCTGGTGGAAGAGCATTTTCTTACAAAGCTCCACAACTTTGGAATAATCTTCCTGCCTCTGTTCGGTATTCGGACACAGTCTCAATGTTTAAGTCTAAACTGAAAACATATTTATTTTCTCAGGCTTTTGATTAATATAGACAAAGGCGCAGAGCTTGGGGGTTCTTGGTCATAGAAACTTGTGGTGATCAGGGATGTTGGGTCGCTGTCGTTCTGCCTCTCTTGTCCAATCACTCTGGTTTGGGTAGGAGAGGTGGGCGCTGATGTCCTGTGAAAGCCTTCATGACCTTGTTACCTGCTCGCTCTCCCTTTTAGTTATGCTGTAATAATTAGGGCTGCCGGAGTCTAAAACTCTCTGTAAAACTGTTTGTCAACTAGCATTGTACATTATTAACTACATTCTCTGTTGTTTTACCCCGAGGGCATTCTGATGGAAACCTGTTTACCCGCCGAGGTTAAGGATTAAAGTCGAGACTGCCGGGACAACGATGCTGCTCCTGTCAGATGTGACGGGTCTGGAGTAATTGCAACGGCAAGAAATCACTACAGACTTTATTGAAGACTAGAGCGGATAACAACTCTATTATTATTTAATTGTTTATTTATCTATTTATTACCACTGTATGACTTTTAGATCATTCAATTCTGTGTTTGTATGATTTGTGTAAATCGTGTATTTATTTAAAGTATCCTCCAGACCACCCAAGAAGGATGGGCCCTGTTGAGTCTGGTTCCTCTCAAGGTTTCTTCCTGTAATTTTCAGGGAGTTTTTCCTTGCCACAGTCGCCCTCGGCTTGCTCAACAGGGGTTTTTGTATCTGTTGGTCCTGGATTTTGTAAAGTTGCTTTGAGACAATGTATATTGTAAAAAGCGCTATATAAATAAAGTTGACTTGACTTGACTTGATATGTCATTCAACGGTATGGCATAATCAGCAGGCATTTTATTTTTTAAGAAATTAATTTTTTGTCTGACAAGCTTGTTTGGTATTGTAGAAAAGAGGTATGTTTAAAACAGCAAAAGCCTCTAGAAACTCACCCCACCCCAGAGGTCTACGATCAGCGCTAATCATCGAGGTAGTGATGCTTTTCACCAAATCCAGAATATGTGACCCAGGGATCGTGCGTCCATTTAAGACAAATTCACCTGACTCGTTCCAGGAAGACACATCTTTTGACTTAGACATTTTATCTAAAACATACTGAACATTCCGCCTACTTCGAGCTGGTACATTTCTAAGAACATCGTTGATTACAGAATTCTCATCATCAGTCTGATCAACAATGTTTGTTTCCTTATTAACATTATCCACGGGTGGTAACAACAATGTTAAAGTCTTGGTTTCCATATCACGGTTTCCATATCAAGCTGGTGTTGTGGTACCAGACATTTTTTTTCAGCAAACTCCATCTCTACAGTTTGGCTGTTATCAAACTTGTTATAAATGGTAAAGCAACGCTTAACAATGGTAGTAGAAAACCTCCTTTCTGATTAATTACTTTCTTTTTCCGTGAAACACAAACTTTTTTTATCAGCGAAAAATTTTATTTCAGTCTTTTTCTTTTTTAACGTACGATATTGTTTGGGCGTGAGAGGTATGGTACCGTTAAGCACGTTAAGAGCTACTTCGCACAGAGTTAAGATGAGCTCATCAGATGCTGTTTGTAAAATAACACGTCTCTGCACCGGTTTAGCTTTAAATAAAAGTTTAAGAAGCGGTAGGTTTTTATATAGTCTGTCTGACATGTTGGTCTAGCGGCGTTTTTTCTGAATGTAAACAACAGGTGTGTTTGAAAGCAGATCTGTTCTGAGACGAAAGTTTTCAGGAGTCTTCGCTTTATAATCAATCAAAAGGTGGCCGAACGGTTTACTTACAGCATTTAGAAAACATTCCATGAAAAATTTGGTTGTCAGGGTACACAGACCTAGACGAATTGCTCGGCAAAGTGACACAAAAACCGTTGTCATCCATATTGTCCAAGCATGTAAATGAACTATTTTGCGTAGTTACACATCTTTTAAGGCCTTTCTATGTCCAATACATCATTTTCAGAAACCCAACTGTTAAATTTTGATGGCCATCCTAACCATTTCACTAATACCATTGTTTTTTTACCCTGTTTCTTTTTATCTAAAATTTTTTCAACTTTAAACGCTTTATCCCTAGACATGTGGATTTTTTGCAACTCTTCTTCATAGAAACAACCTTGTATAATATCACCCGTCATAATCTTCCAATCTATATACGGGCGGATGTCGTTGAATACATTCTGATATGGTGAAATACTCTGTGTATAGTTCTCTTCATAGCCCTTTGTAAATGGACCCCTGACTTTAGAAATACGCACATCACCAACCTTGTACCTCAAGGTGGTTTTCTTGTCTAGTTTGTTTTGTTCACCATACAATGTTTCAAACACAATAGATTCATTTTCTTTTGTCACTTCGACAGGATTCATTTTGATACTACGGTGGTAACTATCGTTGTAACCGCGCATTATATCTTGTAAAACATCAATGTACCTTTTGGAATTTATAGCCGTTAGATATCGCCACATACGACTTTTTAATGTCCTGTTAAAACGTTCTATGACGCTGGCTTTTAGCTCGCTACCTGTTGCGAAATGTGTAATTTTGTTTTTTGATACTAATTTTTCTAAATGTTTGTTGAAAAACTCTTTACCCCTGTCAGTCTGTAACTTTTGAGGAACTCTACCTTCTTCTAGTATGGACGCAAATGCCTTTGAGACTTCCAAACCCGACTTATTTTTTAACAAACGGGTCCATGCGTATTTGCTAAATACATGTCAACATATATTTATAATCATCATTTTCCCTAGAAAATGCACTCATATCAACAAGATCGGCTTGGAATTGAGAGTCAATTCCATATACTATAACCCTGTTTCTTTTGTAATTATGACGTATGGGTTTGTGAAGTGTGTACGCATCCTCACCAGCTAACCAGTCTGAAACCTGTTGATCAGACAGACACACGCCTGCATTCTCTAAAACACCCCGTTTCAAACGATTTTTACCGCCTAATGAACCTGAATTAGCCGGTGTGTAATAAACAGTTCTTAAAAGATTTGCCATGTTGATAGACGACATTGCAGAAAATAATGACCCCCAGATTTGTTTGGTTGACTGTTTTATTCAAAAACTCACAATGTATCAATGAAATCTAGAAATTTCACACACACATCTACATTTCTCTCTACTAGATGTTCAACAAGTGTTTCAACCACTTTACAAACATTAATCGGCTTCATTGTTGAAAGTTTTATCACACAAATGTCTAATATGTATGCGCATAGGCAAAGCACATGACTGTATTTTACTGTATTGTCACTCGTAGACATAAGAGACAGAATTTTACTAACAGTCACATGGGCTGCATCGTTAGAATCTCTACATAACTGTGTCAAATAACACCAATCATCTGACGTCGATTTAACAATATTTAATTGGTTCTTGAAATTTTGTAAACGTTTAGCATCAACAACATACATGCTATTAAACAATCTAAAATCATCCACACTATCGACAATACATTTATACAACAAACTTCTCAAATCATTGCTTACTCGATGTTTTAACAAGTGGTCTGCCAACCCCTGGAAGCCGCAAACATTCCCCATCGTGACTTAAACAGCGCTGCAAGTCTTTAAACCAATTTTCCAACCGTCAACAGCGTCGGCTACAAACTGTTCGGATGTGTGATCAACCAGCTTTTCTCTTATTTCCTCTAGCTTTTCCACAATGTATGGCTCGCACTGTAATTCACAGACAACTGTTTCGGCACAACCTTGAATTTTTAGAAGTGGTAAACGTATTCCAGCATGCTTTAGAAGTTCTGCTATGACATGTTTTAACCCCGGTGTGAACAGAATCTCTGTTATATCTTTATAGTATTTTTCAAAAAAGAAAATATCCGGCTCAAACAGATCCGAATGTCGAAGTTGACTGGGGTGATTCACTTCACAACCGAGACATGTTTCCTTCAGTTTGTTGTCTATTATGTGTTGCAGGATTACAACAATGGCTGACTTTATTAGTTTTAATGCAGTACTGCATACTTGTCCATCCACATCATCGATTGGCTCAGCTATAGCTTTCGCTTCAAGAGTATCAACGAGTGTTTCGCTATCTTCATTACCATCTGGTAACTTCTGATGTCTAGATGCCGACCCCTCCAATGGATCTGGTGAAAAAACCGACGGCAATAGGTATGTCATATTCATATTTCCAAGATGGACACCAAACTGGTCCAGTGAGCAGTCGTCTGACAAGGTGTTGAACACCGTTGATTCATCATAGCTGTAGTTCACAGCTCCACGGCACATGTCGATCGGCTCGTATTCTAGGCCCGGCCTTTGATATTTTCCCCACCATTCGGCCCCATGGTTGTCGGGATGGTCTGCTGGAAGAAAATCCTCAAACATGTTGACCTGCGTGATGACTCCGTCTTGATGTTCTACTCTGTGAATATGGTGGATGTTTGACCTGTCAATCAAACTAGCCTGTCGCACACTGAGGTGGGGGCAGAGGGGGGGTCATAAATCATATTTTGACAGATAGTGTATGATATTTACTACTCGGCTTCTTTCTTGTCACACTGCCATACATGCCAGCTTTGTGTAAAGCATATGAGATTGTTGTCTTGTGCAGAGACTGACCAATCTCAGCCATATATACTTCAAAAATTGCCCTTCAAAGTTGCCACTGGTCTCCTGGAAGCTTCCCTAATCAATATTTCCCTGGCTTGGTCATCCAGTGTGGAGGGACGACCCAAGCCTGATAAGGTGATGGTCAAGTCAATTCAAAGTCAATTAAAATTCATACAATAGATATTATCTCAAAGCAACTTTATAGATTTCAGGACCAAATAAATAAGCAAACAAAGGGCAACAGTGGCAATGAAAACTCATTTTAAATTACAAGAAGGAAACCTTGAGAGAAACCAAGGTTTGTGTGCTGCCATACACTTTCCACTTCTTGATAATGTTCTGAATGAATATTTAGAGGGGTTGTTAAAGCCACTAAAATCTTTTTAGTATCCTTCTCCTAAATTGAGCCTTTCCAGCAATAGTGATTTTTTGTGTTACTATGCAACTCTTGCAGTGGAATTCTCAAGGAACAGCTGGTTTTGTTCTGAAGTAATTAAAACCACCAAAGTTGATGTCAGGTGTGGTCCAGTTTGCCTGGTGTGTGATCTGGAAGGTGATTGTTTATACATGAGCAACTTACCCAAACCAGGTATTTCACAAATTAAATTATAATAATGTATCTTTTTTGTTATTTATTTGTCTTACTTTGATGATGAGGGTTAGAATGTTAAATACAGGTGGTAGACGTTTTTTATTTTATTTTTAGTAGTTAAACAGTACTTGACAACTTTCATGCCCTTGGCAAAAACATGTATATCATAATAGGATACAGTCAATATTTCAAATACCTCAAATTTATGAATTTTGGACAAACAAGAGTGTATTCAAACCAGTCACAGATAAAGAGCAGTTATAGAAATAAAAAAGAAGAACATCTTTAAACTGCAATGACATGCACTTTATGGCCAAAAATAGACATCCCTCTTAATTACCGTAATGAGGTGTTATAGCCTCTTTTACAAGTGGGATTCTTGTCCATTCTTGCTTGTTCTCCTCTTTATATACATTATTAACAGGAGACAGATCTGGACTGCAGGCAGGCCAGTCAAGCACATGTATAATGTCTACAAAGCCACATTGTAGCTTTGTTTAAAGTTAATATCCAAATAATTGGAAAAGGATCGTTTAGTAGTAGATCGTTTAGTTTAACTAGTGAACAAAACAACTTGAACAAACAGCTTCATTATTCAGTCCAGTCTGTAATAAAGTCAATAGTGAGTTCTAGACATTTTTAGTACAAACACAGCAGGTATGGCCGTCTCAAACTTGCAGGCTTCAACCTCAGGTGGGTAAACAGGTTTCCGTCAAAACCACCTCAAGGTAAAAAACAGGATATGTAATTAAAATGTGATAGGAAACCATTGAGTAAAATGTCAGTTTTGCAGAGTACAGCATGAGACTCCCCCATGTCTCTGCATCAATTGTGTCTTCACACATATGCAAGTCACCCATGCCATGGGCACTAATGTACCCCCATACCATGACAAAAATTGGCTTTTGTGCCTTACAGTGATAAAAGTTTAGATGGTCTTATTCATCTATGGCACATATAACTTAACATTCATTTTTTCCCAAAAACAAGCTGAACTGTGGACTCAGTTGAAAACAGGACATGTTTCCACTGTCTTTCAGACCATCTGAGATGAGCTTGGGCACAGAGAACTCAGAGGCATTCTTGCACAGAATTCATGTATGGCTTTCTCTTGTTTCAGGACGCATTACTTAATGTAGCAAAGGACTGTGTTAGGTGACGATGGTTTTCTGAACTACCATCGAGCCCATATTTATCTCAGTAGCATGATAGTTTATCATGCATTGTTGTCTGAGAGCTTAAAGGTCATGCACATTTAACAGTGATTTGCCCTACACTGAAATCTCTACAGAATCCTTGAATCGTTTTACAGTGTTATTAACAGTAGATATTGAAATACATTTATTTGCAAATGTGCACTGAGAAATGTTCTTCTTGAAGCATTTGGCAGTTTTTTCTGAAGTTCATGACCCGCCATTCTTTGTAAGGAATGATGCTTTGTTGCCCAATTATGGTTTGCTTTTATGCGAAATTATTATTTCCTCACCTGTTACCAATTCACCTGCTTATTGTGGAATGCTGTAAACTGAATATTTAAAATAAATATTGACTTTTTGTTTGTGTGTACAGTCTATGCAAACAGAACCAAATGTCATTCCGGTGGTACGTAGATTTATAGATCACGTAGATCTATATTAATTATATCGTTCATTTATTGTTTCTTGATACATTTTTTAGAATTCTGTCCCAAAGTTGTGCGCAATGGGCTGGGCAGTGGTGGCTGATATTTGAGATGATGAGAATTTAACTAGCGGGTTTTCTGTTTGTGCATGCCCTGTAGCAGGTGTTTAATCACTGTTAATGAACGCTCTCAAATAGGTTAAAGAAAGAACTTACTTTTCTAGCCACATAAGCAAATGGATGCAGTGATGTGAGCAGCTGAAACACTTTAACTGAGAGTTACACAATGCAGTGACAGAACTAAAAAAAGAAAAAATACGAACGTCAGTTTATGTTCATGTAAGTTACATAGTCGATGTTAGTTGCAGTCGATAATATCCACACAGAAAGATAAAGGGGAGTGAGGTAATGTTACGCCGTTCAGGAACGCAAACATCTTTACGGTTATCCGGTGAAATTACGCCTGCGCGTTTTTTAACCCATTAACCGCCAAATTTCTTCTGTTAGAACATGTACACGGCCTGTTTTTGTAGGTGACTGACAGGTGGCGTTACCAGACGGTTTGAAGTCCAAGATTTCCAAATGGGGATTATGGCAGTTAATGGGTTAAGATAAAAGTAAAAGGTTTAAAAACAACGAATGACACAAGGTAAATTCCCTAACGGCTCAGTGATTAAAGCGACATCAGTAATGATTTGAAAGCAAAATATTAGTAAATTAAATAAAAAAAGTCAAACTATTGTTTTGGCCTGTACTTTTTCTGGTATACGGAAAATAAAATATCCACAAATAGACATATTTTTTTCCGAAACATTTTAAGAAACTTCTAAATTTGTGTTCTTATATCCTTCACATTTGATGAAACTGCTTAAAAACATCCTAAACATAAATAGTTCTGACTTAGAAACAGCTTGCGCGGTAGTTAACTGACAATATTATTAGTGGTAACTGTGTTTATAATAATAATAATAATAATAATATAAATGTATGCATGATATATTTATATTCTACGAATTATATATTATTATTATTATTATTGTTAATATTATTAATTTTTAATAGCCTAATAATTATAATATCCATTATATATTATCTGTATTCTTTGTAAGATTAATTATAATAATAATAATAATAATAAACGTATATGCATGTGTTATTTATATTATTTCTAACTACAACAACAATAATAATCATAATAATAATCATAATAGGAACGTAAAAATGCTTCCATTCTAACAAAAAACAGAAATTACCTAGCGGCAAACAAGCAGATTAAGTTTCAGGCGTCCAGTTAATATTTGACAAAGAACGTCGGTGTAATAAATATAATTTATGGTATGACACATTTGATACGAACACGTTTTTGTAACACATCATGAACACATTTAAAATAAAATAAAAAGCGGGGTAATGCTTTTTAGCAGTTTTAATTATTCTTGCATTTATAAAGTCAGTCAGGAATTGGTTTGTAACCTTGATTCACACATAGAAGTTAATTTGCTTTTTTGACTTTTTAGTTAACCTTATATTTACTCAAAAGTGTTTTATTTGTACTTTTAAAGCAGTAATAGCTGAACTGTTACATGTGGATTGGAAGCCTATACTTGCCAATACTGCAACGTGTAATGTTTGTTTTACGCCTACACAGTAGCCTATAAAATAATTGTGATTAAATGGCATTTATTAAATCCGTGCCGTTTTATTAAAACAGGAATATTTTTTAAACAATAAAACACGCCATCCATCTGTTTACATACAACAAAATCATTAATTTGCTGTTAAGCATGTTTGTTTATTTTAAATGTAAATGCCAATGCAACATATGCATTAATAAGATTCTGTTTTGAGTGTTATTCTGCACGTGGACGAACCACATCCAGTTTTCGTCCACCCTGTTCTTAAATGTCAGTTTGATGTATGGAAGGTGCGTGCGTGCGGCAGAGCGATGGGTTCTACAACTTTTATTATATTTATTATGATTCGCTTAAGTACAGACCTATATTGTTTAATTAAGATATATTCTTGCTTGCATATAAACAAGTTTAAATAATTTATATTTATTACGCAAAAAATACCGATCACACATTACCGATTGTTTTAGCTAACTGAACTTGTAACAGTTATTTTTCAATTTCGAAATTGATTGTCTAATTGTGATTGGTAATCATCCTAATCAAATTGTTTAACTTGATTTTCTTTAAAAAAAATAATATTCCCATACGCCCCAGCTAACACAGAACGTTCCCGTAACGTTAGATTTTGGTTACCCTATGGTTATTTTTAGGGAACCATCCCATAACGTTATGGTAACGTTCTATTTTTGTAAAAAAAAATCAGCGCTGTTCCCGGTGTTACGGAGAATTCAGTTCCCCCTGTTTCCCCTTTAACGCGCATGTGCAAAAATCATGACGTTTAAAATCATGACGTTTTTTTCAGTCGCTTCGTTGAGCATCGGTTTATTTGGAATATGTATTTATAGCGGTATGTTCTTTTCACATTTCATGTTGTATGTTAGGTAGTTTGTGATTAAACACATACTTTAAAGTATTGAATGAACTACTGTCAGAGGTTTTATTGCTCCATCCCAAGTCAGAGGTTTTCACACTGCGTTCGTCTTCAGCCTTGCTGTCAATCAACTAGAATTAACGTGTCAGATTTATTTGTAAATAAATCCTAATACAGGACATGCTCTTATTCACACACTTGTTTGTTCTTTTCGTTTTGTCACGCAAGAAAAAGTTTTGGTGCACATACAAATAAACTATATCGCACAGGACAATAGTCTGTGTTATTATTTAAGGTTACTCATCTCAGCTGCACTACCATTTACTTTAAAGAACAGTTTCATTCATGGTGATCTCTCGTTCATTTAAACTTTACAAACTGCAGCCATGTGATTTTAAAATTAACAAACAGTATGTAGAACAAGTTTAACCTATAGATCAGTCCATTACACTAGGGGGGAACACATTTACCTGGAGACCTGGGGAATATGGTTCCCCACATGTATATCACTGTGTGTGTAATGATAAAACACTACAGTGATGCTGGTGATGTATTTAACTGTTGTCATTATGTAGAACAAGTTTAACCTATGAAACAGTCCATCAAACTAACAACACAGGGGGGGAACACATTTACCTGGAGACCTGGGGAATATGGTTCCCCACATGTATATCACTGTGTGTGTAATTATAAAACACTACAGTGATGCTGGTGATGTATTTAACTGTTGTCATTATGTAGAACAAGTTTAACCTATGAAACAGTCCATCAAACTAACAACACAGGGGGGGGAACACATTTACCTGGAGACCTGGGGAATATGGTTCCCCACATGTATATCACTGTGTGTGTAATGATAAAACACTACAGTGATGCTGGTGATGTATTTAACTGTTGTCATTATGTAGAACAAGTTTAACCTATAGATCAGTCCATTACACTAACAACACAAGGGGGAACACATTTACCTGGAGGCCTGGGGAATATGGTTCCCTCTAATTTAGATCGCTCGTTTTGCCTGAATGTTTGCGAAGTGTTCTGAGGTAAGTTTTGCTGTTTTTCTGGCGTTGTTTGTTAAAAATATTTAAATGACATTCATTAATCATGAGTTAAATATGATTATTGCCACTCTACTGTAAATGTTTTATTATGTCATGTCAACTTTTAACTTAAATTACACGTACCATAGGTAAAACTTTTCTGAGTGCGTAGCTAACTGCTAAATAGAAATATAAACACTTTAAATGAGATTACAATTGTTCATTTTCTTTTATATGTCAGTATGGATCCGACTCAGTACCAAACATTATTAATTTACAAAATTACTGGAAAATACCCAGAGTGTCAAACAAAGGCTGAAAAGTACGTCATTCGACGACGCGCACACCAGTACGTTGTCGAGGGTAAGACTTGCTGTTTAACTTATTTGTAGTTTGTATATATCTGACAATACGTATCCGACGTATTAGAATGGAGCCCCTAAAGGCCCGTAAGGTGATATTTTCAATATTTATCTTTTCCACACAACATAATTTACTATATATTCATGTTTGTAAATAATGAAATAACACAGTCACAATACAATAAACCACAAACGTAAATATTAAATCATTTAATCTATACTGAGTTAATGTCTTTGATCAGGTTACAGTATAAAAAAAATACTGTTAAACGGCATTTAAACTACAATTGTATTATGTTCATTTTAAGTGCCTGCTGATTTTAAATTTGTTTAACTTTCTTATTATTCTGCAATATTAAAGACCAGCTAAGATACACCATAATATGCACAATAATTTATATTAAAATAGAAATAATGTGTTCACAAGATGAAAAAGTCACCTTTTAGGACTTCAGGGGCTTCATATATTAGCATATAGTCTTATTAGAGTGAAAACATTCATGTTAGGGTTGCAGATGTATGTCCAGTTTTCAGCATTAATTAAAAATATTTTACTGCTAATATAAATTGTGAATTACTGTCAAACCCAACATAATATACTTTATTATACTGTAGATGGAGTACTGTTTTATGTGCGCCATAAGGGCACAGAAAAACAGCTAAAAATAAATGTGGTCAGAGGTGCTGAAGAAGCTGACAGAATTTTTAAAGAATTTCATGCCAGCGAGACAGGTGGGCATAGTGGCAAAGAGAAGACAGCACATGCCATTTCTATCAGATATTATTGGCCTGGAATGACAATTGACATCGAAAACTGGGTGAGTTTACTGATACATTGTTACTTTTAATATTTATAACAGTGCAGGTTCCATAAACAGATATTAAGAATGAAAAAAACTTTTTTTTCTACCTATTTGCAGATTAAACAGTGCTCTGAATGCCAGGCGAGTAGACCCATCAAACTCCAGGAACAGTACACTCCAATAATAGTGTGTTTTTTCTATTATTATTATTATTATTATTATTAGTACTAGTAGCAGTGTATTTTACAAATGTGTTCCAAATAATTAATTGCCTAAATTGTTTGTGTAGGTAAATGAACCATGGGAGTTAATAGGCATGGATTTGATTGGCAAGTTGTCAATGACCTCCACTGGAAATCAATACATTTGTGTCCTCATTGACTACTTCACAAAGTGGGTAGAGGCTTATCCACTTGCCTCCAAAACAGCAGAGGAAGTTTCAATGATCATTGTTAAAACATTTTATCGTTTTGGGGCACCAAAAAGGATACTCACAGACCAAGGCAGGGAGTTTGTTAATCAGGTTTGCATTTGCATTTACTTAACAGTTCACTTTCTTCATATAGTTGTTGCTGTCATTGTACTTATCATTTTATTATGACAATAAATATATATTTTTTTCAGATCAACAAAGAAGTTTGTGAATTGTTTGGGATCAAACGCAGCCTTTGTTCACCATACCATCCACAGACTAATGGGTTAGTGGAAAGAATGAATGGCACAATACAGCGGTAAGTTTAGTATACATGGATTTTGCACATATTTTATTGCAGATTGTAGTCCATCTGTTTCTCTGCATAATTGGTTTCATAAGTTGGTCTGTCCTCCAGCCCTTTCATCTAAGGCTAGTATGTCATGTATGGTTAAGCATTATTTGGGTGGTGGAGCTCTGTACAACGGTGACACCGTGGAGCTTTTAAACAAATCTGTATCACGGTTGGGTTGAGAATAGTCCACCAAACCAAAGCTATCCAGCTAACAGATCCATTAGTCCAGGCACTGACCAGTTACTGACTATATATAACTATACATGAGCAAGGTAAACCAACAAGAATAGTGTGGTCACAAATTTTACAGTCTGCCCAATATCCCAACAACACTGCTGTGCCTGATACACTCATATCAGTTTAACAAACATTAACATGCTACAAACAGGTCAGAGTCACTGATGTCTTGTGAATGCTCCACCACCCAACAATACCTGCTCAGTGGTGGTCCTGTGGATGGGTATGAACTATGATAAAACAGCCAAACACATAAGACAGATAAAGAGACTATTGACTAGTAATTAAATATGTACAATAAACACCTGTGTTAAATGGACCTGATGAAATTGATAATTAGTGTATGTAAGTGGTATCCATGATTAATGATCTTAATTATTCTTGATGTTGATGTACTATTTTGATTTTGTACTATGATTTGTATGGTGTATGTACGTATTTGTTTTGATTATTTGTCTTATGTAAAGCGTCTTTGAGTATCTTGAAAAGCGCTATATAAATAAAATGTATTATTATTATTATTATTAATAAAGTGTTTTACAGCACTTCAATAAAGCACTGTTTTGCTTCACTTGTACATTATGTTGCAGAAAGAGGAAAGTACTACAAAACTACACCAGCAAAAAACTAGTGAGCTGTTGCCATATACCTTCAATGTAGTATTTGTGTTTCAGAACCCTTGGGAAGCTGTGCAAGGACAAACCACAAATATGGGACAGATATCTTGATGCAGTGCTGTTCAATGTCAGAACCAAAAAACAACTGACTACACAGTATTCACCATTCTACCTAATGTTTGGAAGAGAGGCACGCTACTTCTCTGAAGTACCTGAATCTTTCAGTGTAAGTTTATTCACTGTGGTAACTTTTTTCAATGATATTCATGACTGTGCAGAAGTCTTAAGTATATAGTATATATATGTTGTGTTTAGTACAAATATTGTTATAGACATTTATTTTATGAATCCTGCTTTATCGAGTCCGTACAAAAACATTTTAGATTTACAAATATTATAAATAATAATTATAATAATAATAATAGTAATGTTACAGAAAAAAATTGTATGTCAGTAAAGAAAGCAATCTACTAAATGAGATTAAAAAAAGGAAGAAGCAAGTGTGACAGTCAATACCTCCAGAAAAACTGATCATCTAATTCCTTAATAAAACTGTATCATCTTAACCTGGGACGACTATTTAACAAAAAAGCAAAGTGTAGTCACACCTAATCCAAACTTTCTTTAGTTTATTACTGTTTACTGTTTGCTCATTGTGGTGTTTTTTTTTTTTTCAAATATTAAAAACTTTTTTACTATTTATTTGCATGTGCCTAAGACTTTTGCATAGTACTGTATTTGTACCTGTATTTATAGCTGCATTCCAATTTAGGGGCTGCATCCTTTGGCGGCAGCCTGAGGAACAGTTGCATCACAGCTGCATGACTAGGCTGTCCCATTTCAAAAAGCTTCCTACTTTTCCATGACAATGAAGGATCCAGTGGGTGGATCTTTCGCTAGTCAACATTTGCCAAGGTTCATTGCATGCCAGTGATGCAAACAAGAAATCCTATTTCTATTTGGCCTTCCTAGGATGTAGCCCCTGAATTTGGACACAGCTTATACCTTGTTTAAATATTTTTTTATATCACAGTTTGTACAAATAGAATTTACTTTTATTGCCTAGGTCAATCAAACAGTGGAAGATGTACTTCAGGCAGAGATAGTCCTGTCTGCCATACAGTTGCAGGACCAAGTATATGAGGCAGTAAAGAAAAATATGCAAGCCTCAAGGGACAAAATAAAAGCCAAAAAGCAAGCTTCCAGGGCTGCAGCTCACACTTTTGTTCCTGGGGAAAAGGTGCTGAGGAGAAACATCAGAAGTCAGCAGAGGAAAGGAGGGAAGTTAGAGAGAGATTTTCTGGGACCCTTCACAATTACCTCTTTACAAGGCAAAAGTGCTAATTTAGTAAATGCTGAAGGTGGGAAATTCACAAAAATTAGTCTGGATCACTTGATTCCAGTTGTGGAGGAAGTAGCTCGAATTCCCCACAGACTCAAAATGTTAGACTCAAAAAGTTCAGCACCTCCAGTAGAAAGCACAGCACATTTGGTCCTTAGCACAGCCCCTTCAGTCCCAAGCACAGCACCTCTGGTCCCAGATACAGACTCTCCAGGCCAAGGCACAGAATCTCTAGTTCCAGGCACAGCATCTCCAGCCCAAAGCACAGCATCTCTAGTTCCAGGCACAGATTTTCCAGTCCAAAGCACAGCATCTCCAGTCCCAGGCACAGAATCTCTAGTTCCAGGCACAGATTTTCCAGTCCAAAGCACAGCATCTCCAGTCCCAGGCACAGCATCTCCAGTCCCAGGCACAGAACCTCCAGTCCAAGAATCTCCCGTCCCAGACACAGAATCTCCCATCCCAGACACAGAATCTCCAGTCCCAGGCACAGCACCACTGGTCCCAAGCACAGCCAGTGCTCAATCTATCACATGTTACAGTGATCTTGAGAATAGTAAGTTGATTTATAAAAATAGTACTAATGTTAATAAAGTACTGCATAAAAAAATATCATTTTTAATGACCTTTTGTCACAAAGGGGCAGTCGTAGGCTTGTGTTTAAGGAACCAACCTTGCGACCGGAAGGTCCGCGGTTCGATTCCCGGTGCCGCCAAGTCATGATACGGCTGAAGTGCCCTTGGGCAAGGCACCTAACCCCGCTCCCCGGGCGCTGTGGAGGCTGCTCACCGCTCCGGGCATGTGTGCCCACTTCACTAGTGTGTGTGTGTGTGTGTGTGTGTGTGTGTGTGTTTCACTGCATGGATGGGTTACATGCGGAGGACCAATTCTTCTGTGTGCAAGCAGAATAGCAAATAGATCACTTTCATACTGTGTATTTAAAATACTTTCTTTGCTGAGAAATGTAGCTAACTTATGTACATTTTCCAGTTCTGAACAAAAAAATCTTGGGATTAATGTTATTTATCTCTTTCATAACTTTGGCAGTCATCAGTGCAGTTTGGTCTGGTAGAAGTGATTGTGTCCTGATGGCCAAAATTGGACCATATAAAATCTTTGAGACGGACATAGCACACCTTGGACCTGGCAGAGAATTGGAGAGCGAGGTACAATATTCTTTCAGTCTATAAAATATCATATAAAAAAAAATAAAAAAAATGTTTATTCTGTTTGATTTTTCGAAAGGTTATTAATTCATACATTTTTACACTGGTGAGGAAGCATAACCAGGAGCACGAGGGCAAGGCTTACATGATTGACACCTTTGCAATGACCAAAATATGGCAAGGGTCATATCAAATGCTAAAAAAGGTATGGTAATTTCAAACTGAGTCTATGTAGGTTTTTATAAAACATTTTCCTAATCTAATTTCAAATGTGTTTATTGAGCTATATTGCTTGTATTCTTTATTGCTTTTATTAATCTGTTTTTTTATTATTCAACTTCAGTGTGATCCAAGCCAATATAAGGTTCTTTTGGGTGTCATAAATGAACATAATCACTGGACTATTGCTGTGAGTATCCATAAATACACCTCACATTAATAGTAACTGGGAAACAAACCTGATTAAATCTGTAACAAATGGATTTCTGAAAGTCTAAGTACACTGCTGTCAGGGTACCCACTAACCCAGCATCTGCTGCATCACACCTCCCTCACTCCTATTCCCCAGTCTAATGATTTCACCTGCCTTCCTTTCTGTAGGCCTTAGCCACTTCCTCCTGCATCAGATTCACATATTCTCACCTCTTTTTATTTCTTCTATTCTTCTGTCGGTTTTTGTTTGTTTACTCTCTGCACCCTCTTAGTAGCTTCCTGTGCTACCATCCAGCATTCCTGCCTCTCAGATGTCCCATTTTGTAGGAGGCTTGTATTTGCACTCTCACCCGTTTCTTCTTTCAAACTTTTCTGAGTCCCTGTTTTTTCTAATAACGTCCTTTGCTGCACCTTACCTGCATTCGTCTCCATTCCAGCAAATCAACTGCAGTTCTTTAAGCAAGGACGGAAAAAGGTGCAGGTAAAACTTGTTAAACACAATTATGACTCAAGATTCTTTCTTAAGACCATTTCTAGCTCTACTTAGACCCACTATGCACCTCTTTGAAAATTTGTGTTTACACTTCTTTTTTGCATATTAGTAAAGAAAGCAATGTAACAGACCACCCTTTAGGCAAAAAATATATTATAATTGCCTACAAAAAAAGGAGCCAGTCAGAGCACCCAGAAGAACTGTGGCAGATTCCCCCAGATGCTCATTAAAAGATTTGACACACCAATGAGTAAAACATCTTTTTATAAACACTGCCAAAGAAGCATGTTTTGGTATGCACAAACTAATGTACACGTTGTGAATTGTTCGTTTTTAGGCCATTTATCCATCTAAAAAGAAAACATTGTTTTTGGATCCCCTGGGAGAGTCCCAAAAAAAAGTAAACAAGTGCCTGGAAACCACAAGGTAACGAATTGTAAGCAGCACTTTTAGTATGTTGGCTGTGGGAATAATTGAAATCTTACATAAATCAGTGTTTTTATAGAGCCTTTATGAGGAATAGAGGATGCAAAGTTTCAAGGTGGACGTGTGACACTGTTCCTCACCCAATGCAACGTGATGGCACATCTTGTGGTGTTTTTGTATGCAAGGTAAGCATAACTTAAATCATTTGGCTGTAATAAACGTATAACGCTATTATAATTTTAAACACTTTTAAGTTTGCAGAACAAATCCTGACAGAACAGCCTATCAGCTTCTCAAATGCAGAAAAGGCAGTTAACCTCTTTAGGAAAAAAATTGCAGTGACCTTAATACAGGAATCAGGTAAATGCTGCTGATGGAACTGTTACAGTTATGAAATGGTTATGAAGTTCATTTTTCATTTGATCAGTGCATTACATATTGACAAAAAATGAAAAATGTTGTTCTGTATGTTTAAGCAGACTGTATTTTATATTACTATTAATTAATTAACGAGAGTATGGGCATCTAATGCCAAAATTTGGTAATTCCAATTAGTCTTTTGACTTATTTGTGACTCTTATTAGTTATAAAAATGACAATTATTTAAGATAGATTTAAAAACAATTATGTTATTATGGATGCTATTGACAGTTGTAAAATGTATATACTCTAAAATGGATCCAGTCTGGAGCTGATTTATAGTCTATACAATTTTGTAGAAGATTTGAGTGATCTTTGTCGATTCTGTGGGGAAGACATCAACCTAAGTGATCCAGGGCTGACACCTGCATGGGTAATGAGACATTTCTGTTTTAAAGGTTTAAAAAAAAAGTTTAAGAACAAAAAAGAAATAGTAATAATGCCTTAATTTTATTGCCTTTTTCATTGCACTATGCTTGTACACTACAAGTAATTGACTTGTAATTGAGAAGTCTAATGTAACCATAAAACTATTTTGTGACATTTTATTTATCAATTGAAGGACTGTGTCATTATTTAGATTGCCTGTGATGGATGTGACAGATGGTACCACCAGTCATGTGTTGGCAACCCACCAGTAGATGAAGATTTTTACTGTCCTGCATGCACTGAAGATTAGACCAAGGTTAACTGGGACATTATTTATAAAAAGTTTGCTTGTTGCTGTATTTTATTTTATGTTGCTCTTTTAGTATATTTAAAAAGTAGATAGTAAATTAATTATTCATTTCTGTTTAGTAACTGCTTTATCCTGGTCATGGCCGTGGTGGATTCAGAACTGTTCCTGGGGAAATTGGACGTACGGCAGGAGTGCACTGTGGATGGGATGCTAGTCATTCCCAGGGCACCATCCACAAATAAATTTGCACATTTCAGATTTTATTTAATTTAGATTTTAAAGAATTATTTTTATTGAGTTATAAATATGTTATTTTTTCAAGTATTTCAGTTTTACTTTGCAGTGAGGTGGATTTCTTTATTATATATTTGAATAATTGTAATATATGCATAATTTAGTTAACACTAATTTCTAATACAAATATTTTGTTCTTAAAATGTGTGTGCCTGTAGTTTGCAATAAAAAAAGAATAATCACACAGTGATATACATGTGGGGAACCATATTCCCCAGGTCTCCAGGTAAATCTGTTCCCCCCTGTGTTGTTAGTATAATGGACTGATCTATAGGTTAAACTTGTTCTACATACTGACAACACGTAAATACATCACCAGCATCACTGTAGTGTTTTATAATTACACCCACAGTGATATACATGTGGGGAACCATTTTTTCCAGGTCTCCAGGTAAATGTGTTCCCCCCTGTGTTGTTAGTATAATGGACTGATCTATAGGTTAAACTTGTTCTACATAATAACAACAGTTAAATACATCACCAGCATCACTGTAGTGTTTTATAAATACACACACAGTGATATACATGTGGGGAACCATATTCCCCAGGTCTCCAGGTAAATGTGTTCCCCCCTGTGTTTTAGTGTAATGGACTGATCTATAGGTTAAACTTGTTCTACATAATGACAACAGTTAAATACATCACCAGCATCACTGTAGTGTTTTATAATTACACCCACAGTGATATACATGTGGGGAACCATATTCCCCAGGTCTCCAGGTAAATCTGTTCCCCCCTGTGTTGTTAGTATAATGGACTGATCTATAGGTTAAACTTGTTCTACATACTGACAACACGTAAATACATCACCAGCATCACTGTAGTGTTTTATAATTACACCCACAGTGATATACATGTGGGGAACCATATTCCCCAGGTCTCCAGGTAAATGTGTTCCCCCCCTGTGTTGTTAGTATAATGGACTGATCTATAGGTTAAACTTGTTCTACATAATAACAACAGTTAAATACATCACCAGCATCACTGTAGTGTTTTATAAATACACACACAGTGATATACATGTGGGGAACCATATTCCCCAGGTCTCCAGGTAAATGTGTTCCCCCCTGTGTTTTAGTGTAATGGACTGATCTATAGGTTAAACTTGTTCTACATAATGACAACAGTTAAATACATCACCAGCATCACTGTAGTGTTTTATCATTACACACACAGTGATATACATGTGGGGAACCATATTCCCCAGGTCTCCAGGTAAATCTGTTCCCCCCTGTGTTGTTAGTATAATGGACTGATCTATAGGTTAAACTTGTTCTACATACTGACAACACGTAAATACTTCACCAGCATCACTGTAGTGTTTTATAATTACACCCACAGTGATATACATGTGGGGAACCATTTTTTCCAGGTCTCCAGGTAAATGTGTTCCCCCCTGTGTTGTTAGTATAATGGACTGATCTATAGGTTAAACTTGTTCTACATACTGTTTGTTAATTTTAAAATCACATGGATGCAGTTTGTGAAGTTTAAATGAACGAGAGATCACCATGAATGAAACTGTTCTTGAAAGTAAATGGTAGTGCAGCTGAGATGAGTAACCTTAAATAATAACAGACTACTTATTGTCCTGTACCATATAGTTTATTTGTATGTGCACCAAAACTTTATCTTGTGTGACAAAACGAGAAGAAACAAACTAGTGTGTGAATAAGAGCATGTCCTGTATTAGGATTTATTTACAAATAAATCTGACACGTTAATTCTAGTTGATTGACAGCAAGGCTGAAGACGAACGCAGTGTGAAAACCTCTGACTTGCGGTGGAGCAATAAAACCTCTGACAGTAGTTCATTCAATACTTTAAAGTATGTATTTAATCACAAACTACCTAACATACAACATGAAATGTGAAAAGAACATACCGCTATAAATACATATTCCAAAAAACCGATGCTCAACGAAGCGACTGAAAAAAACGTCATGATTTTAAACGTCATGATTTTTGCACATGCGCGTTAAAGGGGAAACAGGGGGAACTGAATTCTCCGTAACACCGGAACAGTTCCGGGAACTCTGAAACCTAACGTTCTCTCATGTTTTTATGAAAACTAACAGAGAACGTTATCTAAAAGTTGCCTTAAGGTTTTCTTTCTTATGTGTTTAAAGTAACGTTCCAGTAACGTTCCCGGAAGGTTTTCTTATGATCTTTAAAGTTTTTTAGTAGGAACTTACCAAAAAGGCAGCCTTTTGCTTGAGACGGTCCATGTAGATCAACCTTTACTTACAAGTACCAACTATAAAACTATGAAACCTAACGTTCTCTCATGGTTTTATGAGAACTAACAGAGAACGTTAGTTAAAGCTTGTATAAGGTTTTATTTCTTATGTGTATAAAGTATCGTTCCAGTAACGTTCCCGGAAGGTTTTCTCATGATCCAGTGAGAGAAATTAGCTCTACACTGCAAAAAATGATTTTTTGACTTAGTAAATAGAGTGAAGTACTTTATACAAGAATATTCTAGTACAGTCTTGCTACTTAAGAATGTCACATATAATTTAGTGTGTTACTTGGTGTTTCTTTGTAATTATTTGTTATCAAATACATTAGTATTTATGTTCCACGCATGCGCATTGCCTGGCAAGTTCGGACATGTTTCACACACGGAGTGCAAAACGAGCTGCTGAGACTTTTGAATCTTCTCAAGTCTTCTCACCACAAAGTTTTTCGGTTGTTAAGGACATACTTTGGCCAAAGGGGACTGTTTTATGGTAAGTTGTCATTTTTTAAGAAATTATATTACCATGCCAGTTAATATTATAAATATTTAAAATTTGTTTAACTTTCTACACTATTGACTCCAAATTAGCATCCGTTAGCATGACGGGATAACTTGTTCCGTTTAATGAACGTGGGCTTAAAACGTTGGTTCTAAAATAGTTCTTTTGTCTAATGATTATGAAAGCCTGTTTTGCTACTTAAAAATAAATCTGTCTGAGGCTGTATAGTCCCGGGTCTTTCAAATACAAATGTGCATTATTAGGCAACCTGTGAGCAAACCTTGAGAAAGTAAAATTTAATTATAATATGTAACATAACATTCTGAGGTCTACATAAACTTTATAATTACTAATTTATGTTATTTTTTTTAATCTTTGTCTTAGGTGAAAGATGAGTTCAGGAGGATGACTACAGTCAGTCCACCTGGAGCAAGTGTTCCTGACAAACTTTTACTTGCATCTATTTTTATTTTTTACTGCAAGTTTTCAGAAAAATGTTTGAAAGATTGATATAATTTATTTTGTCCTTACACTGTGACACTTTTATAGTTTGTTTTCCATTTCCATTTTTTACTTTTGTGTAGCAAGTGAGACTTTAGAAAACACGCTGTTTGAAAGACATTTTGTCCACTGAACTGTAAGTAAAAAATGCATTTCCATTAATTGAGCAAAACAAATAAAAAAGTTTGACAAAAAATGTTCTGTCTGTTATAGTGGTTTTTGTATATGGTAATCATTGATGTTGAATTGAATAATAATTATTTAGCATTTTATAATATAGCATTTTAATAATATATAATATAGCATTTTATAAGCCATGTTTTAATGCTTTTAGTGCTGCAATGTTTCAGTAAAATCTACTAAGATACAGCTATTAAAATATTCTTGAAGCAGTGTGTAGCAAAGTAACATATACTGAAGAATTTCTAGTAAAATCCAGATAGAATTGTGAGTAACTTTTACTTGAATATATGGTCTGTTAAATGTACTAGCTTTTTTTTTTTTTTTTTTTTTTTTTTTTTTTTTTTTTTTTTTTTTTAATAGCTTTTACCCCTTTTTCTCCCCTTTTAGCGCATCCAATTGTTCAATTAGCATCGTGCTTCCTCTCTGTCTATGCCGAACCCTGCCCTGACGGAGGTGATTGAAGCTAACCCATATCCCCTCCGAAACACGAGCAGCAGCCAGATGCATCTTTGCCACCCACACATTGACGAGTTTGGCGCCACCCAGCGTTGCATGCGGAGAGACACACCCTAAGGGCACCCTCTCCCATCTCTGTGTAAGCGCCTCCAATCAGCCGGCAGAGAACGCAATCGCATTCTGACAGAGAGAGACCCACATCCGGTTCTTTGTCCCACCCCCCACATGAGCAACCGGCCAATCGTTGCTCATATAGCCACTCAGCTTCGAACCGGTAAAGCAAGGCTGGATTCGATACCACGCGCTCAGAATCCAGCCCTGGTTGCAGCGCGTTTCTTTTTACCGCTGCGCCACCTGAGCGGCATTGTAACAAGTTTTTTTTAAGTAAATCTTACTCCACATTTTTTGCAGTGTATGTATATAGCACTCTCCATTAGCACAACTAGAAAGTGAGGTTTTCTTGTCTAAAGTTTTCAATAATTTAAAGGTTAGTACAAGGTTCCCTTAAAGGTTTCAATAATTTTAAGGTTAGGGGAACGTTCCCAGAACTATAATGCACAACCAAACGGGAACGTTCTATTTCGGTAAATAAAACTTTCCTGGGGAACCAAAGGGCAACCAAAATGATTCTAATGTTCCCGGAACGTTCTGGGAACCAAAAATTGTTAGCTGGGGCCCCTCCCTTTGTCCACTCTATTAGACACTCCTACCTAGTTGGTCCACCTTGTAGATGTAAAGTCAGAGACGATCGCTCATCTATTGCTGCTGTTTGAGTTGGTCATCTTCTAGACCTTCATCAGTGGTCACGCTGCCCATGGGGCGCTGTTGGTTGGATATGTTTTTGGTTGGTGGACTATTCTCAGTCCAGCAGTGACAGTGAGGTGTTTAAAAACTCCATCAGCATTGCTGTGTCTTATCCACTCACACCAGTACAACACACACTAACACACCACCACCATGTCAGTGTCACTGCAGTGCTGAGAATGATCCACAACCTTAATAATAAGGTAATAATAATAATAATAATAACAATAATAATAATAATAATGTGGTGGTCCTGACCATTAAAGAACAGGGTGAAAGCAGGCTAAAAAAGTATGCAGAGAAACAGATAAACTACAGTCAGTAATTGTAGAACTACAAAGTGCTTCTATATGATAAGTGGAGCAATGGACAGTGAGTGTAGAAACAAGGAGGTGGTTTTAATGTTATGGCTGATCGATGTATATGTACCATCAAACAAAGAACTAAAACTAATGTTAAGCTGGTCAATATAATTTTCTTCCATAGGCTTTATGTTCTCTAAATAAAACATACAGTTACTATGGATTCCTATCAAATGATATGCACTTGAAGTCATCCCGTAAAATACGACTTGTCATTCCAAGCAAAAACTGTAGTAGGCCTAAATATAGATGATTATTACAACAAAATTATTAACACAAAATCGTCAAATTAATTAATGCAATAATATACTGTAGATTAAATAATACATGGAAATTAAGCAAAGGCCTAGTAGTATGGTAATGAGTGTGGATTTTAGGTCTGCATTTGATTAAGCCACTTGGGGTAAAGAAAAGTCCAGAAGCTTCATGAAAACAATTAGTAGGCTATTTCATATGGCAGTTTTGGGACAATACTACAGATTAATCATCAGCATTGTTAAATATTCTAGATTACAGTTTTACAGTAATATTACAAAAGATAAATAAATATGAGTCTGCATTTTTTTTCACGAAGCAGTATTCTATTTCCAAAATAGTATTTCCAAATCGATAGACAACTACAAACTTAAGATAACCATATTAAAGTGACCTCATCTGTTTAGTAGTGAAGTTAATTAGTCCGCAAATATAAGATACACAGGTCCATCCCGATGACTAGCAAAAATGTGATTTAAATAAGAGATTGTGATATTTATTAGGATGTTATTCTTGTTGCAAGAGAGAAAGAGAAAGAGAGAGAGACCTAAGACAGGACAAACAGTAATTCTACCTAAAACGGATCGAACAGTAGTTAAGCTGATATTCCCCTGCCAGTAGTTGCCCATCAGTATATGCGTGTCAGCTTTATCCTTCCATTCCTTCTTTAACTCCCCTATATATAATCAGCACAGTGAAAGTAGGCAAATTGCGCGTAATAATAAGCCTAATACATTCAACTCAATCTTTCCCCAGTTTTGGCACAACATTTATATAAACTGCTCTCTCTCTCTCTCTCTCTCTCTCTCTCTCTCTCTCTCTCTCTCTCTCTCTCTCCGTTTGTCAGTTTAACTCAGTTCAATAAACTTTATTGACATGACCATATTCAGTTACAGTACTGTATTGCCAAAGCATTATCAAACAAGAATCACACACACTCGCTGACACACTCGCTGTCTGTCTTGCTTGCTCACAGTAGTCTAAATTCATGAAATAAGTTCTGTGTATATAGGCCTAGTTTATATTATATACATATAAAGTGAAATTGTGAAATATTCCAAGTGGTAAAAGTGTCCTCAGGCTTGATCACGTGATCATTTGTAAACTTTTTGACTTTTTCATAGATTCACGCAAAGATACCACAGCTTACTCTTTTGCGGCCTGTGTTTGCACTAAAATTAAATGTCTTTTTAGACGCTGTAACAATCAGTCTGTAAAGAGCTTAGAATATCATCGCAGGTCAGCGAAATGTTCTCTTTTGTATAAGAGGTCTACACAATAATGTGCTGATGAAGAAGCTTTTAATCTAAAGTGTAATAAGTCAAGTCAAGTCAAGTCAACTTTATTTATATAGCGCTTTTTACAATATACAATATCTCAAAGCAACTTTACAAAATCCAGGACCAACAGATACAAAAACCCCTGTTGAGCAAGCCGAGGGCGACTGTGGCAAGGAAAAACTCCCTGAAAATTACAGGAAGAAACCTTGAGAGGAACCAGACTCAGCAGGGCCCATCCTTCTTGGGTGGCCTGGAGGATACTTTAAATAAATACACGATTTACACAAATCATACAAACACAGAATTAAATTATCTAAAAGTCATAACTGGTAATAAATAGATAAATAAACAATTAAATAATAATAGAGTTGTTATCCGCTCTAGTCTTCAATAAAGTCTGTAGTGATTTCTTGTCGTTGCAATTACTCCAGACCCGTCACATCTGACAGGAGCAGCATCGTTGTCCCGGCAGTCTCGACTTTAATCCTTAGCCTCGGCGGGTAAACAGGTTTCCATCAGAATGCCCTCGGGGTAATTAATAAGAATTGTCGTTCACACAATCACTCAATCACACAATCACACAATCACACAATCACTCCTCAAAGGGCCACACCATCTTGGCGGTCCACTCCAAAACGCTAACAGCAATAATTAGCACATCACACCAGGAACTTTCCCAAACACTCTGGCGCTGCTGGCCCGCAACTGCACACTACAACCACAGACCTCACTGCCTTCCAGCTGCCCAACTGTGAACTCCGTATTGAGGGCTCCGCATTCTCGTGCTCTGTGTCTATGCTGCTTGAACTGCCAACACATCATCTTCGACAGTGACAGATGCTCTAACTCATCACGTGATCTTGCTGAACTTTGGAAGACAATTGGAGGTATGCTTGCTGGATCAGAGTAAGCAGATCCGCCAGCAACACCCTCAGCCGCTTGCCCTTCTCAAGGCGCTGTTCCCAGATGAGTCATCACCCTGCCGAGCCGCTGCTGCAACACCATTTTCAGAGAGTTGAGACTGCCATGCTTTACCGATAGCAAATCCAGCAGCACACGAAGTGTCTCTCCATCCTGTCTTTGCTCATTTTATTAAAGAACTATACATCTTACAATAAATTACATCTTAAACATGCTAAAATCAGTGCATGTGTAAAAAGTAAAAGACGATGAAGCCATTGGAACCATTTTAAAGTGCCAATTAAAGGCCTAGCAACACACATAACCGCATTTAAACCACTAAAATTTTAAAATATTATAATATATAGACATAAAATGTCATAGCTTAGCCCTATATGAATATCACATGCCACTATATCGATACCATTATGATAACGAATCACCACAAAATCAGTCAACTTGCTATAACTAAGTGAGCAGCTTAGTTAGCATGTTTAGCCATGTCTAGCTTGCAGTATGGGAATTTATTAAACTACTTTAACCAAACTAATTTAACCTTAACTAAAAAATAATTTGTCCTTTTAAATGACTGTGAACCACAATGATATATTTTATTAAATAATCCTCTTGTCTGGCTGAGTAATCTTGTGTCAAATCTAAGTAGGCACACATTAGCACTTTGGAGTGAGGGGTGGGGTAAGAGCACATTTTTCAGCCTTTTGAAATTTTCATATGAAATCCAACAAAATTAATTACTAAAACTTTCACTGTGTTGCATTTATCTAAAATTTACATCAGCTAGGTAAAATTGTTGTAGGCTATGTGTCCTACTCACATTCTCAGTATGGTCAAAACATCAACATAGTGTGTGTGTGTGTGTGTGTTTGTTTATTTGGATTTTAACGTCATGTTTTACACTCTTTGGTTACATTCATGACAGACACACGGTAGTTACTCGTTACACAAGGTTAATCACTTCTCAAGGTTATATTGAACACAGTCATGGACAATTTTGTATCTCCAATTCACCTCACTTGCATGTCTTTGGACTGTGGGAGGAAACCGGAGCACTCGGGGGAATCCCACGCAGACACGGGGAGAACATGCAAACTCCACACAGAAAGGACCCGGACCGCCCCACCTGGGGATCGAACCCAGGACCTTCTTGCTGTGAGGCGAAAGTGCTACCCACTTAGCCACCGTGCCGCCCGTGTGTGTGTGTGTGTGTGTGTGTGTGTGTGTGTGTGTGTGTGTGTGTGTGTGTGTGTGTGTGTGTGTGTGTGTGTGTGTGTGTGTGTGTGTGTGTGTGTGTGTGTGTGTGTGTGTGTGTGTGTGTGTGTGTGTGTGTGTGTGTGTGTGTGTGTGTGTGGTGTTTGTTGTTGTGAGTGTGGGTGTGTGTGTGGTGTTTGTTGTTGTGTGTGTGTGTGTGTGTGGTGTTTGTTGTTGTGAGTGTGGGTGTGTGTGTGGTGTTTGTTGTTGTGAGTGTGGGTGTGTTGGCTGCTAGCCCAGACGCTTGCGTGGTTTATGGCTGTCAACCAAAAACCATCATCCCCGCCACAAAAAACATTTATCCTGCCACAATTAGGTATCTCTTTCAAAATTATTGGTTGCCCTGGGCTCTAATCAGTAGAGTAAACTCGCACTATTTTTCAATTTGGAAAGGACTTTTTAGCCCTGCAAAAAGGGCGATAAATAAAGCGCCTATTTCCCCTGCCATCACACAAAGACGCCACAGAATGCACTTAGTCTCGACCCATCTAATCATGAACCGCATTCAACAGCCGCCATAAATCAGAGCTTCGCATTCAGGGTGATTAGCAAAGCCATTTACACATGCACGCTGTTTCTTTTTCTTCCTTGCTCCCTTTCTTTTGTTTTTGTTCTTTGAATTTAAAATACAGACACCTCCATTTAATCCTTAAACTAGACTGTGTTTAGACATTTTTGGTCTTGCCTAAAATCAAAAATATAATTCTTCAGCTTTATTTACACATTTTACCTTAGAATATTCAAGTAATGAAATTTGAAATAAAGGAAATTATTTTGTAAATGTATAAAAAATTAAAATCACAATAACAGGATTGGAATAATTTGTGTTAATTACAAAACTCAGTCTGGTTATATTAATACCATCTTTGCACACTCAGATTGGGAAATATTTACCCATTCTTCATTGCAGAATTGTTGAATTTCATTGAAATTTAATGGTGATCGACAATGCAGTGCTCTCTTCAAGTCTATCCACAGATTTTCTATTAGTCCTTAAGGCACAGCTGGTTTTATTCTGGAATAATTAAAGCCACTAAAACTGAGAAAGGCTTTCAACAAGATTTTGGTGTGTGTCTGTGGCATTTTTGCCTATTTATCCAGAAGAGCATTTGTGAGGTGAGACACTGATGCCTGTCTCACAATCTCTAATCTAGTTCATCCCAAAGGTATTCAATGGGTTAGGGTAGGCCAGTCAAGTTCTTACCCCCAAGGTTTTGATGGACCTTGTTTGTGCATTGGGGTACAGTGATGGTGGAACATAAAAGGGCCATCCCCAAACTGTTCTGACACAGTTAGAAGCATACAATAATCAAAAAATGTCTTGGTATGCTAAAGTATTAGGACGTCCCTTGCCTGGAACTGAGGAGCATAGGTCAACCCCTGAAAAACAACCCGCATTGTCCCTCTTCCACCAAACTTTACAGTATACAGTATGCAGTATGTAAGGTAATGTTCTCCTGGCTTTTACCAAACTTAGAACTGTGATTCACTACACCACAGAACATGTTTCCACTATTCCAGTCCAGTGGAGACATACTTTAACCCATTCCATTTGACGCTTGCCATGAAAATCCATGACATAAAGCTGACAAATGTTTGTGCTGATGTTAATGGCAAAGGAGGACTGGAACTTGATGACTGTGCTACTTTACATGTTCTGTTACTTCATGGCCGAGTTGCTGTTGCTGTGAGTGGCATCCTATTACAGTACCACACTCAAATTCAGTGAGCTCTTTAAAATGAGGCATTCTTTCACAAATGTTGGTAAAGGCAAACTGCATGCCTAGGTTTTATATATTTTGTCATTCCATTTTTATTTCAAAAAATCTTTAAAAAGGGGTTGTTATGTTATTTTCAGTGGACAAAACAAAAAATAACTTCATTTGACCTCTCTGCAAAAAATGGAACAATATGGGTAAAGGATGCCCTTACTGGATTCTCATCCTTTAAATGGGTATGTTTGCCAGGACAAGAGTTGGGAGTTTGATGTATTTAATCAAGCTTAAAGTTTCCACTAAGTGCTTTGAAATGCAGTTGTTAATGTTTTCATATGCAACCCAGCTACATAACCTCAAAAAGCAAATTCCAAGGTTTTTCAAAATTTCCCTAACTTGACATCCCAGAAGATGACTTGACATCTGAGGAAAAAAAAATGACATCATTAAATCAAGTTTTTACTCAAACTTAACAGCGGCGGCTCAGTGGGTAGCAATGTCTCCTCACAGCAAGAAGGTCCTGGGTTTGATTCCTGGATGGAGGTTCCTTTCTGTTTGGAGTTTGTATGTTCTCCCTGTGTCTGCTTGGGTTTTGTCCGGGAGCTCCGGTTTCCTCCCACAGTCCAAAGACATGCAAGTGAGGTGAATTGAATTGGAGATACAAAATTGTCCATGACTGTGTTTAATATTAAAGACTTGAACTGATGAATCATGTGTAACCTGTAATTACCTGTCCTGTCATGAATGTAACCAAGGTGTAACCAAAATCCTAATAAATAATTACTTAAACTTAACAAGCTAATTTATGGTAAATGACCTTAAAAGTCTATCTCAAAGTGAAACATAATACTATCAAAATCTGTAACTTACTGTAAAAAGTTTGTACGAATCATATACTGTAGCTTCAAGTTGCAAATATGCAAAAATGGTGAACAGTCCAATCAGGAATGTGTTATCTGAACATACTAAAAAGTGTATTTTTAAAGTTTTGGGCTCAGGTTACCTTCCAAATAAAGTCAAAGGTGTTCTTCAGTCTTTTGGGATAGACCAAATAAAGGTATATATTAGTCCAAAAGTAAAGCAAATAGCTTGAGTGCAGCTTTCAATGCCTTCCATAATGACGGTACCTTCTACATTTACATTTTCAGCATTTAGCAGACGCTTTTATCCAAAGCGACTTACACGGTGAGCTGAACACAATGAGCAATTGAGGGTTAAGGGCCTTGCTCAGGGACCCAACAGTGGCAACTTGGTGGTGGCAGGGCTTGAACCGGCAACCTTTTGTTTACTAGTCCAGTACCTTAACCACTGAGCTACCACTGGCATTCTAGAATGATACCAGTGCTGGATTGCTCAGGGTGCAGTGCATTTTAACCTGGCTGGCTGGCTGTCTTCAGGTATAGCAGTCAATATCCCAACAGGAATCTATGTGAACTCTGTGACAGTACCTTCAGTGCATTAAGGACTTAAATGTGCCTAGGCACTCTTTATTAAGACATGGGATTGGTGATGCTCTTGTGTAACCACCATGTTTCATGTCTAAGTAACTGTTCTTTCTTTTCACATGCAAATTTGCAAAACTTACAGGAATACTGCATTTGTTTTGGTTTTTTGTCATCAATCTGCAAAGAAAAGAACTTTTAAAAAATGGATTTAAAGCCATGTAGATTTAAATACATTGTAAAAACATCTATTTTTGGTGCTTACACATAAAGGAAAAGTGTGTCTCAAAACAGTAATTATGGTGCTTACATTAACATTGGCTAAGTTAAAGGTTTTCTTCAACACATTGAGCAATTAATTTTCAACTTAGAACTCTTATAGTGAGTCTGGCTGGTGCATACAGCATTTGTAGACAAACAAGCTTGAAGCTTTCAATTAGTGTCTGTAATGTTTATAGGCTAGGGAGATTGGAGTGTGTGCAAAGAGGGAAATTTTAAAAATTGAATTAAAAAGTCTGGTGATAGCATCAACTTGGCGACATGTAAATATAGCTAAAATCACGGCACACATTCAGTTAAGTGTATGGGGATTTTGTCAAAGGACTTAATAGTAGAGACACATTTATAAAATCAGAATTTTAGCAGTGCCGAGCAGCAGCTCTTCTGACTAGAGAAACAGAAAAATATTTAAAAATGAGAACAGCTTTTTTGGAAATTCAGTGACTTTTTGATGAGCCCTCACGAAAGTATATGCTCACGTGCATCAGGCACATGCTCGTAATGTGCGCAATAACGGCATCATCAATCACTAACTACATTTTTTAAATACACACATTAAATTACTATTTCAAGTTAATAAAAATAACAAATTTGGTTTTTATATCATAAATGCGTAGGCTATGTTCTTCTGAGACCATGTGGCATATCATAGGGTGACCATAGGTAATCTCTTTTTTGGACCTAAAACATGCACCCGGGATGGCGGGATTTGGCTTTTGTAGCCTGCATGCGCTATCCTTTGCATGTTTTTGCACTGATTTCACCTTTCTTTTAAATCCCGCCTTTTTTTTAAAATGCCCAAGAGCAAATGAAAATTCACAGACGAAATACAGGAAAAAATATGTGTTTTTGTCTCAGTTGGGATCCTTGGGTGGCACTAAGATATAGGTTATTGTAATGCTGTTATAGCGCCACATTTTTTCGAAATAGCTCCACTGATGAACTATTTTATTAGTTGTTATTATTGTTTAAGGCTAAATGCTGAAATAAAAGTAATGAGTATCTGACCATAAATGCATTTGTTAGATGTCTTGTTAAAAGGTAGCTGTTTATTTATTAAAGTTTAATAACATAGTTGCTTGGTTATTGATGCATTTGTCAAATATTGAAACCACTACCCCATACACATTGCCATGGTGCCACCATATACATAAAATTACTTTGCCAATTCCCCAGCCAAGTGTTCTCAGCTAGCTTGCTACGCTACTTAATGTTAGCATTAGCATGTCATTCATTTTAATTTAGTTACTTCCAATTATTGCTATAGACAGGAAATATGGCCTACGGAAATGCAGTTGTGCGCAATAAAACCATAGCTAACAATAACTTACCTATACTCAAAAAGTTCTGCTTCCAATGAGTAAGTCCTGTGTCTGGAAAGTTCTCCTGCTTCACTTTTATGCACATGTGCACTGTGGAGCTGTAACTTTAATGTGTCAAGTGTAGTTTACTCAAGCATATTTAGTTTTACACACAAAATAAGTATACTCCTGAAATAACATGAGTAAAAATACTAGGATAGACTTATATAAGTAAAGTACACAAATTTTGTTTAAGAAAGTAATGGCATTACCTTTTAAAAAGTAATTAAAACATTTTGTTTCAAATTATAATTAAATTTCCCTCAAAAATCTGCCTAATAAAATTGTAACAGGTCCGTAATTTACATGTTTGGGTTATTCATTTAGGTTTTCTGCTTGACACTGCTGAGTCTACGAGATTATAAAATAAACTCACTGCGGACTCAGTGTGACTTTAAAATACACACATTTAGGCTAAACTGGAATGTCAGTCTCATTTAACATTAGTACCTGACTTCACAAATGCTATTTTAAATGAATGATGTACATTTCCATAGATACACTCCTGAATTGTGTGGAAAGTCTTGATTGTTAGGAATGAGAAGAACCCAGTCATTCTTTTACTTCTTCTTGTATCACAATTTGAATCATTTTCTTTATTTCTTACTTTCCTTCTCTTCTCACATTCCTTGTTTCTTTCTTTTTTTTATCTCTGTATTATTCCTTCATTTTATTAATTCTGTTGCCTAGCCATGTCTTTTCTCTCCTCCATTTGTCTAAATATTTTTCATTCCTCCTTTCTTCTGTCTTCCTGGCTTTTTATTCTTGTCTTCCACTTGTCTTCCACTTGTCTCTCTATTTTCTTTTATTCCTTTTAAACTTCAACACCAACTCAGTGCAGACCCTAAAAAGTATAATTGCGTGTATGTGTTCCTTTTCTTATTAGTGAATTTTACAGCTGCATTTACAGCATTTTTGTCTCATGCAGCCAGACTCTTGGCACATTCATAATTTATTCATGAGCTGCTTTTTAAGGCTTTGAGTTGGCATTACTGTTGTGCATTTAATCGAGCCCCAGTGGGGTGGCCGGAGGCAATGGCAATGTTAGAGATTTTTGTTTCTTTTTTAAAAGGATAATTCATCTAACCAGAGTAGCACTAAAGAGTAAGTGTTGCTGCTACCCTAAAGAAACAATAGAAAAGATTTATTAGGCTTTAGAGAAGAGAACGAAAAAAACACAGCTTGAGAAAAGGGCAGTTGCCAGAAGAAGGAAACTAAACAGTGCTCACTCATTTATATGAATATATATTAATAATTTAATTAAAGTGCTACTTCGACATAAATTGTTGTAGTGATACATATGGCAGTTAATCGTGTATGCCTGAGTTGTAGCCTAATGTCTGAGTCTAGACTAACATGACATTTATACAAGGATTGTAGGTTATAAATAGGGAGGTAGAATTATAATGTGAATGCTAATTATGCATTATGTATTAATTATGTATAAGATATATGTGTTAGTCTAATTTTTAGAGGAATTGCTGGGTATTTGCTAATGAAAAGTGACAAGTTTGTGGCCTAAAATGGGTGTAGACCTTTTGTGTGTGCAACAAAAGAAGGAATGGCAATTTTTTGAAGGGTTGGTGGTGCCAGCTACTTTTGTTTGATAAATACATGCATCTCTTTTGACTTTGTACTAATAAACATTAACACCAAACTGTAAGTTTTTATTATCATAAAAGTAAAAACAACAAGAGCTAAAAGTACAATAACTTTTATTATTGTAGCCAACCAACTTGACTGTATTTTGTGAATATAAACAAATTTAAACTATTTTAAATGCCTGCAACACTTAAAAAGTTGGGAAAGGGCAAAATCAGTGTAAAGTTTACAGACTATTCAAGGTCAAGCAGGTAAATTGGTCACAGGTGAGGGTACCATGATTGTATGAAAATTAAGCAAAAATGGGTCGTGGTTGACCACTTTTTCCAAATTTAAAGAGAACTGCCAATCAGTTCAAAACATTTTTAAATGAAAAATTGCAAATAATTTTTCTCCATAAACAGTACATGATAATGTCAATATGGCGTGACCTCTGAGCCCTTAGACAGCACTAAATAAGAAACAGTCATGCTACCTTGATAAATATTGCCCATGGACTTGGGAGTACTTTGAAAAATGTGTTATCACTGCTGCATCAAAAAATGCAACTTAAACTGAAGCTTAAACTTTACTCTTTGTAGAATTGCTGGCTTATATGGACCAAAAGACACTGGGATTGAGTACATTGAGTTCTCCATGCTAAAGATAAAAATAACTATCCAGACTATCACAAGTAAAAGGTGCAAAAGCAAATATACTCCTTGTAGTTAAACAGCCTGCAGCTAGCAGAACTAAGATTTGAACACACAAGCTTAAGGTGTATTAATGTTATGACTAATAACTGCTTTGGGTCGAAGTACTAACTTATTCATTGGTTGCATATAATTAATTATAAGTATATATTATATAAGTATATATTTATTAAGGGTTCAAGGGTAAAGCACATTCAACAGTGGTTTCTGGGTCATTGTTATTGGTTTTAAATGCTTTATTATATTTACATTCAAGTACAATTCAGTCTGAAAAAGTATGCAAAATACCGGGGTTAATGACTTTTCCAAACGTCAAGTGTACAAATGAAAGAGATGAAAATGGATGAATATACAGGTATATTTCTATGTCTTTAGATGTGTTCACTAGTAGGGGATTTTAAAAGAATGGCAAAGATTGTGAAAAGCTACAAAGGTATTTCTTTACACCTGGTTGTTTATCAATCTAAAAGAGACACTGTCTTTAAAGAAATGGAAATTAAGTGCGATTGCATGGATTAAGTTTTGTGGACATATAAGAATTTGTACATTTGTACTGATAAAAATGCACAATGCTAAGGTTTAGAGAAAAGAGCAATGTACAACAAAAACAAAACCTCATTTATATGGTGGGTTTGGGTTGCTTTGCTCGCTTAGAGTCTGGACAGCTTGCAGTTGTTGAAGAAACAATCAATTGAGAATTGTATTAAGACGCTGTACAGGAGAATGTAGCGCTCCATAACCAGAAGCTTAACAGCAGTTAGATGATGCAACAGCACCATGATCTAAAAGACATGAGTAAATGTGTGTTCTGGACTCGAAACTAAGTGGCATGACATAAACAGGGCTGTAAATGCAAGAAATTCCATCATTCACTAAATTCTTCTTTAACAGCATCTACAGAAAACATTACTGCTGCTAAAAAGGTTAATAGTTGTTAAAATACACATACTTTTCCAGTCTAAACTGTAAATGATTAATTAATACATTCTGATGTATTCTCATGTGGCTCACTAAAGGACAAAGGATGATTTGTAAAAAGTGTGTGTTTTGGACATAAAAGAACTAAAAAGCTGAAACAAAATACCACAATCACAGTGAGACTGGGACACAGCCATTATGCAGTGTTTTTTTTTTGTGTGTGTATGTGGGAGGGTGTAAAATATTGTTGTTATGGCTGTTTGTGTTCCATGTCCTAATAGCACAATGGCATCCTAACAGCTTTCATTTAGGCATGATCGAGAGAGATGCACTTACTCACATAAAAATGTCAAAAGGAAGACTGTTTGATTACAAGTTACAGCTGCAGTTTACAATGATGTGTGTGCCATGATCCTAAATCAGGAACATTATGCAACTATGAAGCAGTGAAGTATTCAAGGTAAGTTCCGTTAAGAGGACAGAATTTTAACCAAAAAAGAACCTTTAGGCATCACACTGAGTACAGCATCCTGTGGTTAGTGTTATTTTTTTCACTGTCACTTGCTAATTTGTCATCTTAACAAAGAATGGATCTCAAACTAGCAATTATTTTTCTGTTAATAAACATATACCACAGTGTTCAAAAAATAAGTGATTTTAAAAAAGTGAATAAAGCACAAAATCATTTTAATAACTTTTATTTCCATAAATGCAAATGTACTGAAAATACTACACTTTCAATTTTAAATCAAAACATTAACAAAACGTAGCCAGTTTGTGTTAATCCTTTACAGAAAGTTAAGAAAATGAATATTAGGCTTTAAAAACTCAAAAAATGTATGTATAAACTGAAAATGTTTGAGGTTTCACTTTACCTTAAATTACTGAACTAATATTTAGTGGCATAACAATTGTTTCCGAGATCTGTGTTGCATGGAGTCAACCAACCTCTGGCACCTCTGAACAGGTATTCCATCCCAGGACGATTAGACTACATTCCACAGTTCTTCTGCATTTTTGGGTTTTGCCTCAAAAAAATGCATTTCAGATGTCAGTCCACAAGTTCTCTATGGGATTGAAGTCAGGGGATTGGGCTGGCCACTCTATTACCTCAATCTTGTTTGTCTGTAACCAAGATGTTTTGGGTCATTGTTATGTTGAAACACCCATTTTAGGGACATTTCTTCCTCGACATGGGGCAACATGATCTCCTCAAGTATTCTGATATATTTAAACTGATCCATGATCCCTTGTATGCGATAAATAGGTGTAACACCATGGTATGAAAAACATCCCCATATCATCATTTTGTACCACCATGCTTTACTGTCTTCACAGCGAACTTTGGCTTGAATTCAGTGCTCAGAGGTCGTCTGACATACTGTCTACGGCCAGTAGACCCAAAAAGAACAATTTTGCTTTCACCAGTCCACAAAATGTTGAGCCATCTCTCTTTGGGCCAGTCAATGTGTTCCTTGGCAAATTTTAACCCATTCAGGACACGTCTTTTTCTTAACAACGGGACTTTGCAAGGAGTTCTTGCTGGTAAATTGGCTTCACTTAATCATCTTCTGTACTCACTGGTAACTTCAGATGTTCCTTAATCTTTCTGGAGGTGATCACTGGCTAAACCTTTGCCATTCTGGCTATTCTTTGATCCATTCGAACAATAGTTCCACGCTTCCTTCTGCATCTTTCAGGTTTTTAGATCATTTTAGCTGAGCAGCCTATAACTTGCTGCACTTCTCTGTATGTTTTTTCCCTCTACAATCAACTTTTTAATCGAAGTACGCTGTTCATCAGAACAATGTCTGAAACAACCTATTTTACCCAGTATTTCAGAAGGAAATGCACTATGACCAAGCTGTGCAACATTTGCCACCCTCCTACATTAAATAAGGGCCAAAATTGACACCCGTTCTTCTGCAGAATGAATGACTTCACCAATTGAACTCCTCACTGCTATTATTTTGAACAACCCTCTTTCAATCAAAGCTTCGATTACTCAGAATGAGTGGCATGCATGTCCTAATTGTTGGGTTTGTTTCGTTTTCAATACTCTACTACACTTTCAAGTAAATTTTTTGCTATGTAGAAATTGCATTTCTACTAAAAACATTGATTTATCAAGTTAATGGTGTTGGACTGCTATTTGTTTTAACACCACTGTACAGTCTTGTGAAAAAGTTAGGTCTTTTTAACATATTTAAACATATAACCATTTGAGCTTCATCTGAACAGTACTGAGAGATGGTGCATATAACTAAACAAAAAAAAATTTTTAATTATTTTTTAAACACAAGGTGTAAAATGTAATGAACAAAAATGGCATTTGCTTACATTAGATGTAAGAAGTTAAATGTATGTTTTGACCACACATGTTCATTTATGATTCTTATTACTTAAACTCAAGTAGAAATAAATTGTTTTTCTTGGTAAAGAGACATTTTTTTTTGTTTTTGTTCTGGATGTCTGACAGTGTGGTATGGAAGCTCCCCTGCAGCTGATCCAAGAAAGGGTATTGCAGACAGCTCAGCACATCACTGGCAAACGGATCCATGCTATTAGGAGACTTTTATTAAAAGCGCTGTGTACGCAGAGCCCGCAGCGTCATCTTGCACTCCTGTCACCCCAGTAACACATTTTCTGGAGATACAGGAGTATTTGTGCCAGAGCAAGACAAGAAGCAGCCTTTTTACTTCATTCATCACTGTGCTGAACTTCCAAATAGAGTAAAATAATTGCTGCCCACTGCAATAAACTCCAGACTACACTGATTAAACCACAATCAAGTATTTAACAACTTTTGTTTTTTTATATGCTTCCAGTTCATATATCCACTTTGTACTCACAGAAATGAAAATGTATTTGTAAACATAAAAACGTGTACATTAATAAAAAAAAGTATTTAGACCCTTAAATTAATACCATTTTACTACTTTATTGCAAAGCTGCCATTCAGAGTTGTTCTTACTATTTTTTTGGTTGTCCTGCAACTGTTTAATAGTGAATGCTGGCTTATCTTTTAACTACCTAATTAATAGTCATAGAGCATGGTTTAAAATGTCATGTGGTGCACTTGCTGGGTATTTGTGGTTTTCTTAACCCATCACTAGGGAATTAACACACCAGTAGTACTGACAGTGAAGTTTGAGTTTTTTTTTAATGGTTTTTAATGGAACATTAGGCAACATCAATGCCAAGAAATAGAGATGGCTGAATGGGCACAAATTCCCAAAGACACACCTTACAGTTTTGTGAGAATTGTTCTCAGATTTCTTCTCAGTGTTTATACTTTATAGCAGGGGTGGGGAACCTTTTACCCACTGAGGGCCAGATTATTAATTACATATCTGGTCACGGGCCAGACTACAATGACGCAACATACACCCAAATAATACAGGCTTTATAAATACATGATGCTGATATTAAGGTATGTAGTGTTTATATATGATCTCAGACTTACCTTATCATAATTTCAATGTGACGGTTGTGAATGTTTGGTCCTGACCAGCTGTGGAATATCTGGGGGCAATGACGCAACCGGTATGTGGCAACATAACTCGTATTTGTTATGTCTGTTGTCTCGTCTAAAGTTTCATTAATTGCATGAAGCCCAGACAATAAAATCTAGGAAACATATGGCGGGCCACAAATGATTGAGCGGGGGGCCGTATATGGCCCACGGGCCGGAGGTTCCCCACCCCTGCTTTATAGGTTTGGTTTGATTTAAACAAACCCTGGTGTGATTGCTCTGTTAGTGCAGCTCGTTACAGTAGTTGTGAACACTTCCTATCTGACTCAGGTGGGTCTCAGTTTGTCTCTAAACAAATCCTGGTGTATTTATTTCAAGTCTAAACACAATATGATATGATCCAAAGGCATCTAAAGAAACCAAACATGTCATGATGTCACAAGATGCGACACTACACGTGCCACGAGAGAACACAGTGCATTAAAAACAATTATTTTAAATATGCATTGAATTTCAGGTGCTGTGTTGACTGTTTGTCTATTTTACCACCTTTACCACCAGTAAGTGCATTAAGCCCAGCATGATGCATTGTTCTGACAACTGGCTTGCAAAATCATACCTGTGTCATCCATCATACTTTTTTGTTTTAGTTCAATTCAAAATTTCTGAGTGTGAACACTAAGCAAATCAGGACTAAAATGTAACAATATTTTATTTTGTTGGTTGGTCTGGACCACTACTACAAGTAGACCACTTTCCTTGTACTGTACACATGTATATGTATATATGAACGCATTCTTCTTCTTATAGCTGAAGAAATCACATTTAGTTCCCTCTATTTTAACATTAAAAAAAAAAAAAGAAATAATGATCAGTGTCCAAAAACATTTGGCCATATTGTATATTTGTTGCACGTATATGCTTACAAATACATACTTTCAATGTATATTTTTAAGTGGAGATTTTGTGTGTAAATTGAAAGTTGACCTGTGCCCTTTTTAAAACAAAAAGGATAACATTTAATCTTAATTAAACTTTATACTCCTCATTGTATGCACTGTCAGAGTAAGTATTTTAACAAAAATTATGGACCTTGGCTAATGCATCAGTTTTAAATGGGACATGATTTATATTTGGTGACACACAGTTTGCAAATAAAACATAAATTAGAAAATAAAGACAAAACACCAGAAGACAAAAAGTTCTCTTATCTCATCTAACAACTAAAATGTTTTATTTATTATTTTCATAAGAACACTTGTCTTAGAAAATGTTTGGATACTTTGCATTTAAACTGAGTGTAAAAGAAAGGCACTGCACATACAGGTCAGGAATAAACTGATTAAACTGTGAAAGTGGGTTTGAAATCAGTTAATCACAATTGATACATTCCCTTGTAAAAAAAAAAAAAAAAAAAAAAAAAAAAAAAAAACGCTATTTCAGGCATTGGGGAGATGGCTTTCCAGGACTGACCTATTGCAAAATAAGAATCAAGCTCTCCTCCAACAAATGCATAGAAATACGAAAAAGCAATGATAAGGGAAATAACTTACAAAGAAGTATTGGCTTTTTGTTTTTCCAAATTGTTGTTTGAATGTGTGTGTAGTGGGAGGTTTATCTTTAGGGGCTGCTAAGTGCTATCTGGAGTTCATGGAGCAGCATGGAGCCAAATATGGTCTTTTCAGTGTTGACAGTAAGGTGAACAGTGTCATCTTTCTGGACCACACAAACCAACAAGAGGGCACCTGAGCTTACAAGCTTGGCTGCAAACCTAAAAAGACACACAAAGTTAAAGTACATTAAAATACATTAATTCTGAACATTGTGTAACGGTATGAAATTCATGGGTGACTGCAACATGATACAATGCATTGTTATGATACATTTGTTACAAAAACAATTACCATGCCCTAATCAACATGCCTCTGCCAGTAGTCCTTTGTAATGGCCACACTTTTTGAGGGACATTACAATACTTAACTGAGGTTTGTTATACAAGTCATTTATGAACACAACAATTGACTATGGGAGCTGCATTTAGAAGGTAATGTGATCTGACTCAGTATTGTTCAGGACAAGAGTAATCATGCAGACACTTCTGGCCCTTTTTTTCTAGAGCATAAAACTTATCGAAGGTATGTAGAAATAATTTGATGATTGAAAAAAACAATAAATAAATAAAACAGGTGTAATAATGGGGCTTAAAATGGCATAAAATACAACTATAGCGTCAGTTTTCCCTTGTTGTTTTTAAATAAATACCAGTTAAAAAACTAAATGCTCCTGCAGTGATTTCCAATCAAAAAAGTATTTTTTAGCATTTAACTTGACTGTCTGAATAAATACATGCATGATTGTTAAGTGCATGACTTTACGCATAACAAAAAAAAAGGAAGGGATTAAAGTTAATAGTTTTTTAAAACTGCGCTTCAGCTAAAAATATCATCCTCAAAAATCCTTCACAAACTGTACATAAAAAAACTGAGACTGAAATGATTTCATGTTCATCTATATACTGCATATATACAGTGTATCACAAGTACACCCCTCACATTTCTGCAAATATTTCATTATATCTTTTCATGGGACAACACTATAGACATGAAACTTGGATATAACTTAGAGTAGTCAGTGTACAACTTGTATAGCAGTGTAGATTTACTGTCTTCTGAAAATAACTCAACACACAGCCATTAATGTCTAAATAGCTGGCAACATAAGTGAGTACACCCCACAGTGAACATGTCCAAATTGTGCCCAAATGTGTCGTTGTCCCTCCCTGGTGTCATGTGTCAAGGTCCCAGGTGTAAATGGGGAGCAGGGCTGTTAAATTTGGTGTTTTGGGTACAATTCTCTCATACTGGCCACTGGCCATTTTCAGAAGACAGTAAATCTACACTGCTATACAAGCTGTACACTGACTATGTTAAGTTATATTGATGTCATCATGGAGGAGTGGAAGAGGATTCCAGTAGCAACCTGTGCAGCTCTGGTGAATTCCATGCCCAGGAGGGTTAAGGCAGTGCTAGATAATAATGGTGGTCACACAAAATATTGACACTTTGGGCACAATTTGGACATGTTCACTGTGGGGTGTACTCACTTATGTTGCCAGCCATTTAGACATTAATGGCTGTGTGTTGAGTTATTTTCAGAAGACAGTAAATCTACACTGCTATACAAGCTGTACACTGACTATGTTAAGTTATATCCAAGTTTTATTTCTATAGTGTTGTCCCATGAAAAGATATAATAAAATATTTGCAGAAGTGTGAGGGGTGTACTCACTTTTGTGATACACTGTATATTGTGTATATATATAATCTTTTTTAGTTTTTATTTGTATATTCATCATAATTTTACTTTTTATAACTAAAATCACTAAAAACAAAATTGTTGGGAACACAAGAGCACTGTATTCACTCTGGCAATACCATTACTAAAATACTTGTTCTGAATAGAAAATTAACACAGCATGTGTTAACAAGAGTGCAGTGAGTGTGTAGAGTAGGCATGGCCAGTCTATTATCCGTTTTGATTAAATAGCTATTACAGTCTGAAAGAGTACCTTGTCAATTACTTGCCTTCTCTTTTGCTCACTTACTTAGACACAGGGGTCAAAGAGCAACTTAAGGGGAAGGGGGCGTGTGAGTGTGACTGTGCATGCACATAATTATGTGTGCTTGTGTGAGAACAATTTCATGCAAATATTGCGGGTGGCTATATTTGTCATGGGTATTTCAGGCAAGGTCTCTTTTTAAAGACAGCAAGAGATTTTGTTTATGTTTTCAGTAACTTGTGTCAAAACTTACAACTAAGTTAAACAGCCAACCAGGGCCCACACTGAACACTTCCCTTCCAAATATCCATATATATCTCTCTACCTCTTACTCTCTTGTTCTCTCACTCACACTATCTCTCTCTCTCTCTCACACACTCACACACACACACACACAGTGGGAGCCCTTAGGTGGCTGAAATGTTCCCATCTGCCTTAATTTACACACTCCATAGTGCAACAATGAACCGTTTAGTACACACACACTGGTCCTCTATTTAGCAATGACAACCATACACACCTCCCACTGTTCAGCACAATAAACCACTCACTTATTCCTCCCCCTCAGACAATAACACACACGTTTAGCTGTGACAGCAAGAGACAACGCTGTGCACAGAGGCAGACACAACTGCTGACCAGCTGCCCAGGGCTATACATCAGCTAAAGTGCACTACTGCATACACATATGTGCACACTCACACACCCCCATAAACATACAAGATGCAAGTGATATTGTATCATATCTGTTTAAAAAATCTCCCCAAGTTAAGCAAACTAAAGATTTAAAAGTTTTTGTTCTAATGTTCACCTTTACTTCGAAGCAACATTTTTAGTTTTCTAATTAGGTTAGTGCATTCAATGCCACTGTCTCAAGTCTATGTTGTTGGCCACAACTAATTATAAACAAATTCTAAACAGACAATAGTGCGCTTCTTACATTTCTTAAGCATAAAATAATAATAATAGTAATAATAATAAACAACAGAAACCATTTACCATTTTTATTTCTTACACCTATTGCCACTAATCTGAGCATGGATACTGACAGTTTAAGGAAAAACAACACTGCCCTCTACTGCTACACACAGGAAGTGACAGTCATCAGAACTGTTGAATAAACTCACTACTACGGAGTTGATTAGACATGAACATGAAATGTACATTCCATTATAATAAACGTTACATTAAGACTGTGTTCATTTGTACTAAGCACATAAAAAGGGACTAATATTAATTAATTCATTAACATTATTATAAGGTAGGTCCAGCTCCACCAAAAAAACACTAACTGAAAGATAGATCTATCACAGGGCATAATACACTCACCCTTTTCACTTACTCACACAGAGAGGCAATATTATACATAAATAAAATGATATCTGCATTTTAGCTGACAGTTTAATTAAAAATAAGTACGCATGCAAAAAACATTTTCATGACTTTTTTTTTTACTGACGAACTCCACTGTGTAAGATTTATTTTACAACAAAAAAGCATTTGAATTGTAGGAGCCTTTAAGTTTTATCAGAACGTTAGACTGTCTGTAGAATGTAGTACACAGGCAGTTTTCATTGGTGAATGTACACATTTTGAAGGACATAGATCCATGGAAAAAGCCTAACAAGACTTAAAAGAGGAAAGCATAACTGAGGAATAGCCTACAAAATCTACCCATAATTTATATTTAAGTTATATTTAGGTTATGTACTTCATGTATTCATAGTTATTTACGTATTTTAATTAGGGCTGTCGAAGTTAACGCGATAATAACGCATTAACGCAATCTCAATTTAACGCGATTTAAAAAAATAGTGCAAATTCTAGTTCATGTTGAGACTTGACTGGTAGAACCAACGTTTTAATGTCGGACTTGCCACCGTTGTTCATTTGCGGTTTGTTAAAATAATATAACTGAGCGTCGTAGGGATGCACTTGCATAATAAAGAAATAAATACACGGTATATTCACAAGTTGTCGGGAGCAAAACACTTTATTAACTTAATCTGTTACGGCACTGAATACCGGAGTCAAGCACGCTAGTCCATGAACTATGGAAGCCCCAAAAGGGTCAAAACACACTCACTTCGTGTAGAAACGTCCACTTTTCACATTTCACTTAAAAAACCTTGTTTTCTTTCAGATTTTATTTAATGCGATTAATCGCGATTAACTATATGAAATTCTGAGATTAATCGCGATTAAAATTTTTAATCGTTTGACAGCCCTAATTTTAATAGAAGACAATATTGCAATATAGTACAGGGTGAATCAAAAGTCACAGGACACTCTTATTTCAGAAACGAAAGGGAAAATGACACACAGTGGACCCTTGACTTAACGAATTTAAATGGTTCCGAAGGGCTGTTCTTAAGTCAAAATATTCGTTAGTTAAACCTATTTTTCCCATAAGAAATCATGTAAAAAAAATTAATCCGTGCCAGACCTCCCAAACCGTCCCTTACCTAACCTTTTTAATGTCTTAAATGGTCTTTTTTTGTTATAAATACCACTATATTTTCCCTTAATCTTAAATTATAGAATAGATAATACTGTAATAAACAATAATAAATACACAGTAGTACTGTACATAAAAAACACACATCTTAGTACAGCACATGCTGTACCATACACCATAATACATTTCATTCTTTTTTTATAAAATGTATCTACCAGAAACAACAACTCTTATATTTCTCTATTATTTCCTTCTTTATTTCAATAGTGTTGTATTTTGTTGGTTTAATTGCACGAAAGAAAGAATACTTTAATCAGCGGACTTCGTTCTTCTTTCTCACTCACTGTCCCCTCTGTCTGATACACAGTGACAGCTACTGGCAGGAGTAATTATACAACAACATGTGTAATAGATTTGTTCATTTTCTCACCACTAAGCTTTCTCTGCACCTTATTCGAGGCCATTTTAATATTGAATTTTACAAAATATAAAAACATTGTCCACTCACGGTATATACAGTGTATACAGCACAATTTGGACATGTTCACTGTGGGGTGTACTCACTTATGTTGCCAGCCATTTAGACATTAATGGCTGTGTGTTGAGTTATTTTCAGAAGACAGTAAATCTACACTGCTATACAAGCTGTACACTGACTATGTTAAGTTATATCCAAGTTTTATTTCTATAGTGTTGTCCCATGAAAAGATATAATAAAATATTTGCAGAAGTGTGAGGGGTGTACTCACTTTTGTGATACACTGTATATATATATATATATATATATATATATACAGGTCCTTCTCAAAAAATTAGCATATTGTGATAAAGTTCATTATTTTCCATAATGTAATGATAAAAATTAAACTTTCATATATTTTAGATTCATTGCACACCAACTGAAATATTTCATGTCTTTTATTGTTTTAATACTGATGATTTTGGCATACAGTTCATGAAAACCCAAAATTCCTATCTCAAAAAATTAGCATATTTCATCCGACCAATAAAAGAAAAGTGTTTTTAATACAGAAAAAGTCAACCTTCAAATAATTATGTTCAGTTATGCACTCAATACTTGGTCGGGAATCCTTTTGCAGAAATGACTGCTTCAATGCGGCGTGGCATGGAGGCAATCAGCCTGTGGCACTGCTGAGGTGTTATGGAGGCCCAGGATGCTTCGATAGCGGCCTTAAGCTCATCCAGAGTGTTGGGTCTTGTGTCTCTCAACTTTCTCTTCACAATATCCCACAGATTCTCTATGGGGTTCAGGTCAGGAGAGTTGGCAGGCCAATTGAGCACAGTAATACCATGGTCAGTAAACCATTCACCAGTGGTTTTGGCACTGTGAGCAGGTGCCAGGTCGTGCTGAAAAATGAAATCTTCATCTCCATAAAGCTTTTCAGCAGATGGAAGCATGAAGTGCTCCAAAATCTCCTGATAGCTAGCTGCATTGACCCTGCCCTTGATAAAACACAGTGGACCAACACCAGCAGCTGACATGGCACCCCAGACCATCACTGACTGTGGGTACTTGACACTGGACTTCAGGCATTTTGGCATTTCCTTCTCCCCAGTCTTCCTCCAGACTCTGGCACCTTGATTTCCGAAAACAGTACTTTGGACCACTGAGCAACAGTCCAGTGCTGCTTCTCTGTAGCCCAGGTCAGGCGCTTCTGCCGCTGTTTCTGGTTCAAAAGTGGCTTGACCTGGGGAATGCGGCACCTGTAGCCCATTTCCTGCACACGCCTGTGCACGGTGGCTCTGGATGTTTCTACTCCAGACTCAGTCCACTGCTTCCGCAGGTCCCCCAAGGTCTGGAATCGGCCCTTCTCCACAATCTTCCTCAGGGTCCGGTCACCTCTTCTCGTTGTGCAGCGTTTTCTGCCACACTTTTTCCTTCCCACAGACTTCCCACTGAGGTGCCTTGATACAGCACTCTGGGAACTGCCTATTCGTTCAGAAATTTCTTTCTGTGTCTTACCCTCTTGCTTGAGGGTGTCAATGATGGCCTTCTGGACAGCAGTCAGGTCGGCAGTCTTACCCATGATTGCAGTTTTGAGTAATGAACCAGGCTGGGAGTTTTTAAAAGCCTCAGGAATCTTTTGCAGGTGTTTAGAGTTAATTCGTTGATTCAGATGATTAGGTTAATAGCTCGTTTAGAGAACCTTTTCATGATATGCTAATTTTTTGAGATAGGAATTTTGGGTTTTCATGAGCTGTATGCCAAAATCATCAGTATTAAAACAATAAAAGACCTGAAATATTTCAGTTGGTGTGCAATGAATCTAAAATATATGAAAGTTTAATTTTTATCATTACATTATGGAAAATAATGAACTTTATCACAATATGCTAATAAAGGACCTGTATATATATATATATATATATATATACAGTAAGAGCAGAGTGTGAAGGTTCAATTAGCAGGGTAAGAGCACAGTTTTGCTCAAAATATTGCAATGCACACAACATTATGGGTGACATACCAGAGTTCAAAAGAGGACAAATTGTTGGTGCACGTCTTGCTGGCGCATCTGTGACCAAGACAGCAAGTCTTTGTGATGTATCAAGAGCCACGGTATCCAGGGTAATGTCAGCATACCACCAAGAAGGACAAACCACATCCAACAGGATTAACTGTGGACGCAAGAGGAAGCTGTCTGAAAGGGATGTTCGGGTGCTAACCCGGATTGTATCCAAAAAACATAAAACCACGGCTGCCCAAATCACGGCAGAATTAAATGTGCACCTCAACTCTCCTGTTTCCACCAGAACTGTCCGTCGGGAGCTCCACAGAGTCAATATACACGGCCGGGCTGCTATAGCCAAACCTTTGGTCACTCGTGCCAATGCCAAACGTCGGTTTCAATGGTGCAAGGAGCGCAAATCTTGGGCTGTGGACAATGTGAAACATGTATTGTTCTCTGATGAGTCCACCTTTACTGTTTTCCCCACATCCGGGAGAGTTACGGTGTGGAGAAGCCCCAAAGAAGCGTACCACCCAGACTGTTGCATGCCCAGAGTGAAGCATGGGGGTGGATCAGTGATGGTTTGGGCTGCCATATCATGGCATTCCCTTGGCCCAATACTTGTGCTAGATGGGCGAGTCACTGCCAAGGACTACCGAACCATTCTGGAGGACCATGTGCATCCAATGGTTCAAACATTGTATCCTGAAGGCGGTGCCGTGTATCAGGATGACAATGCACCAATACACACAGCAAGACTGGTGAAAGATTGGTTTGATGAACATGAAAGTGAAGTTGAACATCTCCCATGGCCTGCACAGTCACCAGATCTAAATATTATTGAGCCACTTTGGGGTGTTTTGGAGAAGCGAGTCAGGAAACGTTTTCCTCCACCAGCATCACGTAGTGACCTGGCCACTATCCTGCAAGAAGAATGGCTTAAAATCCCTCTGACCACTGTGCAGGACTTGTATATGTCATTTCCAAGACGAATTGACGCTGTATTGGCCGCAAAAGGAGGCCCTACACCATACTAATAAATTATTGTGGTCTAAAACCAGGTGTTTCAGTTTCATTGTCCAACCCCTGTGTGTATATATATATATATATATACAGTGTATCACAAAAGTGAGTACACCCCTCACATTTCTGCAGATATTTAAGTATATCTTTTCATGGGACAACACTGACAAAATGACACTTTGACACAATGAAAAGTAGTCTGTGTGCAGCTTATATAACAGTGTAAATTTATTCTTCCCTCAAAATAACTCAATATACAGCCATTAATGTCTAAACCACCGGCAACAAAAGTGAGTACACCCCTTAGTGAAAGTTCCTGAAGTGTCAATATTTTGTGTGGCCACCATTATTTCCCAGAACTGCCTTAACTCTCCTGGGCATGGAGTTTACCAGAGTTTCACAGGTTGCCACTGGAATGCTTTTCCACTCCTCCATGACGACATCACGGAGCTGGCGGATATTCGAGACTTTGCGCTCCTCCACCTTCCACTTGAGGATGCCCCAAAGATGTTCTATTGGGTTTAGGTCTGGAGACATGCTTGGCCAGTCCATCACCTTTACCCTCAGCCTCTTCAATAAAGCAGTAGTCGTCTTAGGGGTGTGTTTGGGGTCATTATCATGCTGGAACACTGCCCTGCGACCCAGTTTCCGGAGGGAGGGGATCATGCTCTGCTTCAGTATTTCACAGTACATATTGGAGTTCATGTGTCCCTCAATGAAATGTAACTCCCCAACACCTGCTGCACTCATGCAGCCCCAGACCATGGCATTCCCACCACCATTCTTGACTGTAGGCATGACACACTTATCTTTGTACTCCTCACCTGATTGCCGCCACACATGCTTGAGACCATCTGAACCAAACAAATTAATCTTGGTCTCATCAGACCATAGGACATGGTTCCAGTAATCCATGTCCTTTGTTGACATGTCTTCAGCAAACTGTTTGCGAGCTTTCTTGTGTAGAGACTTCAGAAGAGGCTTCCTTCTGGGGTGACAGCCATGCAGACCAATTTGATGTAGTGTGCGGCGTATGGTCTGAGCACTGACAGGCTGACCCCCCACCTTTTCAATCTCTGCAGCAATGCTGACAGCACTCCTGCGCCTATCTTTCAAAGACAGCAGTTGGATGTTACGCTGAGCACGTGCACTCAGCTTCTTTGGACTGAGTGGACCCTGCTCTTTTAAAATGCTGGATGATCTTGGCCACTGTGCTGCAGCTCAGTTTCAGGGTGTTGGTAATCTTCTTGTAGCACAACAATTCGTCTTTTAAGATCCTCAGAGAGTTCTTTGCCATGAGGTGCCATGTTGGAACTTTCAGTGACCAGTATGAGAGAGTGTGAGAGCTGTACTACTAAATTGAACACACCTGCTCCCTATGCACACCTGAGACCTAGTAACACTAACAAATCACATGACATTTTGGAGGGAAAATGACAAGCAGTGCTCAATTTGGACATTTAGGGGTGTAGTCTCTTAGGGGTGTACTCACTTTTGTTGCCGGTGGTTTAGACATTAATGGCTGTATATTGAGTTATTTTGAGGGAAGAATAAATTTACACTGTTATATAAGCTGCACACAGACTACTTTTCATTGTGTCAAAGTGTCATTTTGTCAGTGTTGTCCCATGAAAAGATATACTTAAATATCTGCAGAAATGTGAGGGGTGTACTCACTTTTGTGATACACTGTATATATATATATAGAGAGAGAGAGAGAGAGAGAGAGAGAGAGACGCTCAAAATCAACTTGTTCGTGTCGTCACGTGTTTCGCGAATTTTGCTTCATAATCTGAAATTTGTTCGTATGTTAAGTTGAAACAGATTGTTCGTAACCCAAAATGTTCGTATGGTAAACCGTTCGCAACTCAAGGGTCTACTGTATCAGTATACCCCAGCAAGTAATGGGTGAGGGGGCCTATCTTTTAGGCTATGTCCGGAACATGGCTGCCATCTTGAAAGCCGCCATATTGGATCAAGGACAAGTTTTTCCAATGGGAAGGTGGTCATGTAGCATATCAAAGAAGAGCAGAATTTTCTCAGAAATCAATTGCCGCAATCAGATTTGCAATATCATTATCAAGTTCAAAAGTTATCAACACAGAAAGTTTAAAACTTCTGTTGTTCGTTACAGGTAACTGAAAATGGAATTGACGAAAGAAGAGAGGATTGAGGTGATTCTGATGTCCAGGGAACGCAGCTGCTGTATAATAGCCGCAGACTTCAACAACCGACACCCAGAAACACCACCAATTTCACACAGCACTGTTGCATCCCTCATAGCCAAATTCCGAGAAACCGGGACTGTGGACAACAAGCCACGTAGTGGTCGTTCGAAGACCGCTACTGACGAAGAAACCTCAACAATGGTTTTGGCAGCCTTTGCGAAAAGTCCATGATGCAGCACGTGACGTCCTGCAGCAGAATGTGGTGTCAGCCAGTCATCCTTTGTACGGATTCTTCATACCAATAAGTGGCACCCCTTCAAGATCCAGCTGCAACAGAAACTATCAAAGGATGACCCTGATAGACGTGTCGAGTTCTGCACCTGGGCGTTAGACCAACATCAACGGGATCCCGCATTCGCACAGGGTATTCTGTTCAGTGACGAGGCCAATTTTTATGTCAGTGGTGAGGTCAACCGCCAGAACGTAAGTTACACACCACTCAACTTTTATCTCTGGGGTCATCTCAAACAAATTGTGTATGCTGAGAAAATCCCCAACAAACACCACCTTCAGCACCGCATCGTGGAGGCTTGTGACAGCATTTCTCCAGAGATTCTCATGCGGGTTCATAACGATTGGATCCAGCGCCTTCAGCTCTGTGTTCAGCACCAGGGACAACACACTGAACACGTCAAATAGCTGTGCATCACAGGGAATGTTCCTGGTTGTTGTTGCAAATTTCTGTGTTGATAACTTTTGAACCACAAGAGATATTGCAAATCTGATTGTGGCAGATTTCTGAGAAAATTCTGGTCTTCTTAGATATGCTACATGACCACCTTCCCACTGGAAAAACTTGTCCTTGATCCAATATGGCGGCTTTCAAGATGGCGGCCATGTTCCGGACATAGCCTAAAAGATAGGCCCCCTCATCCATTACTTGCTGGGGTATTCAGATATGTCATTTTCCCTTTCGTTTCTGAAATAAAAGAGTGTCCTGAGACTTTTGACTAGGTAAGGTATTGCAGAGGGGAACCATCATGACTCTCTCGACACACAAAAACACACACATTTGTATGTGTGTGTTGCTCAGTAAGGCACAATTTAGACATTTATAAATGATTTATTCACTATGCATTGAGCTTTCTTTATTGTGACCTTTATTAGTACATTGGGGGTCTGTTTCGTGGAAATCAGTAATAATCAATAATAATTAATAATAATATTAATAATGCACACTAAACACCCTTTAAGACCATGTTATGCAAATAACTGAGCATGAATTATTACCTATATGTACATGTTATTAGTGTAGTGAAACAGGCAGCACATGTGTGCTCTAGATAATGACAGGATTATTGCTGTATGTCAATTGATTTAATAAAAGTTTAATAAAGTGTTCCATATTCTAAATTGTAAAATGTTTACACACTCACACTTGCACTTAACCTACAGTTGCAACTCAACCAGTTGGGTTAGTTAGAGTAACTAACTTTTAAAGGGAATACAGTGGGTTTGATAAAAGGCAGGGCAATTACCTGTATATGTTATTTTCTCCTGATGGTACTACACCCACGTTAGCCACATTCACCACGTTTTTACTGACTGACGTGCTCTTGGATGGCAGATTGACAGTAGCAGAGGATTCGTTCATTCCAAGCAATTTTCCTGTAATAGACAATACATAAAAGTTTTTAAGTAAAAGACAATACATATAGGTCTTATATTTAAAAAAAATATATAAGTACAGTTTAAAATATGCAGAATTCATATTTTCAATCAAGAAAACCTTCTGGCAACTTCTGAACTTCACACAAGTGGTACTGAATATTTCAGAAGAACAGCAGAAGTATGGTTTGGTAGAAGAGGAATAATGGGTCAGAACTTTCTTTTATTGCTGGGATGTTGTAATAAAATCATTTAATCTTTGTTACAAATCTTTAGTTTTTAAAAGGTGTTTTATTGTTTCAGAAGGACAATGTTTTTGTGCACAACGTGAGGTCCAGGAATACATTGTTAGGTTGTTTATTTGGATTTGTACATACATTTTTACTCTTTGGTTACATTAAAGACAGATCAGCTAGCTACAGGTTACACACGATTCATTAGTTCAATTAATTCTAGTTCAATGTCAAATACTGTCACAGGCAATTTTGTATCGACGATTCACCTAACTTACTTTGGACTTTGGGAGGTAAACTCTAGACAAAAAGGACCCGGATCGCTTCACCTGGGAATCAAACCCAGGACCTTCTAAATGTTTGGCTGAATTTAAGGTGGAGAACATAAATCAGCCTGCACAAATGTCGGACCCAAATACCTCTAAAACATTAGAGATTAGAAATGGAATGTCAACGTCAAGTTTTTGAGCTGAATGAAAGAGCAGCAAAATCCAAAAAAGCCTTTTCCATAAAGTTGGGAGCTGTTATAAACACAAAGTAGAGACCAATTTTTTTCTCTAAGTCTGTTTATAAAGAGCCCACAGTGTGTGATTCTACAGATCACTGCTACAGATGATGCAAATGACGAGAAAGAATATGGGTATAAAAAGGGTAGATTTAAGTCATTCAAATCTTATGCTCAGCCCAGCAGATATGCTGTTTGACTAGAGTTGCCTCTGTCTTATTAATTCATTTCTTTATTTATTAGCATGGCAGATCAGCATGTTGCAAACAACTGTTAGAGGCATGCAATTTGTGTTTGTTTGTGTTTATCTGGAATATCAGCGAGTGGTATGCTACAGATTTTGTCGAGTGCCTTTTGTATAACCAAGGAGATTACAGCAGCCAAAACAGACAGCCACACAGTCAGCTGAGCCTGATTTGCGGGCTTTTGAACCATATGCAAAAAGTGGTGCTGACATTCCTCCAGTAATATCTTAGCCAGCTAAATCCCTTTTATTACCCATACTGCTGCTGCAATTTTTGTATAGTGGCAACTAGGGCTGGGCGATATCTCAATATTTTTTAGCTAAATGGCGATATACGATATATATCTCGATATTTTTTCATCCCATAAGGTAATAACAGCAAGACACTTCTGAGACAAAGCTACATGTTCCAAATTTTTTACAGGCACTTTTATTAATATTCATGCTGGGGAAGATTTACACAATAACTATTTTTCCTTAAAAAAAAAAAAAACTATTGTAAGAAAATGTTTGTTGTTTTCTAACGTCTCACCTGTCGTGTAATGTGAATTACAAAAATATTGTCTGGCCCTTTAAGAATGTTAAGTGTACAGTACTATATGGCGCAGGGAGCGAAGTGTGTAGGGAAAATAACAGAAACTGACCGTTTTCGGCTGTGCTTGTGTGAGCTTGCCTGTTTTGCACTGAGCTTGTATGACATTAAAAGTATAAACTAACGTGCATGTCAGCCCGTGCATGAGCTTGTATGTTTATATTGGTTTTTGAAACAAATAACGACTCGTTTTCTTGTTTTTCAACTTTGGGATTTGAAGTGAAAAACGAAAGGTACACGGCGCTCGAAGATTTTGAAGTTTTCGGCTTTCTCTACAGAATACATTATTCTGCTGCTCATCTGACACTTTGAATCCGAACCATCTCCAAATAATTGAGCCATTATTATTCTTTTTACTAACCAGCTCCTCTTCGATAGCTTCTGTCATGTCTTTATCTGTCTCCATGCTATCGCTGCCTGCAGGAATTACTGGTGAAGCGGTGGGGAGGGGGGAGTTGTGTTCAGTGAGGGAGAGGGGCGGGGCAGGTGAACATGTGCAGAGACAAACTGGGAGAAGAGAAAGACGAACTGTCGGATCTAATTGGAACGCAACATCTATATCGATATATGCGATATTGTCTTATCTTATATCGCGTATAAAAATATATCAATATATTGTAAAATCTCGATATATCGCCCAGCCCTAGTGGCAACAATGTCTTAGAGAAAAAAGATTCAGTTTTAACATACCGATAGCATTACAATTGTGTGATAACAGTGCTGTGTGTAGGTTTCATAATTTTCCTCCAAATCAGAAGCAAAACAAAAGAGGATTGTTGCTATCTGGAAGGAGAACTTCACAGTCAGTCCCCATGAGTCAGAGACAGGGTGGCTTAAGACAGCGTGGCAACTGTTAAGGAAGAAATCTGTTTTGAAGTTGTTTGAGTGGAACAATTTCTCTGTTCCTGTTTGAGAGGAGGGAGAGGAGAGAGGCCAGTGGCGGATGACCCACATGGCAAGGAGGCTGATACCATACCCAAAGACCACGACTATGCTTTGGATACCGCAGTTGTTGACTTAGTTTTCAATTAAAACATGTCTTTCAGAGAGGAGATCCTGTAGCTGAGGATTTTTGGGAACAAATTGAGAAGCTTACTATGACCCAGGGGTTTGGCAATGACGGTTTAGCTGGCTCAGACAGAGACATTTTTTCTTTTTACAAAGTAAGACGTCCAGATGGCTCCTATTAGAGATAGATAAACTAAAATGTGTTAACTGCGCTTGTTTGAATAACCAACTAACATCGCTGACCATAAGACAAAGCAAACCTTGAGGTGACCGAGAGGAAGATGACATTGAGTATGAGTATGCTGTAAATGTGTGGTAAAAAATGTGAAAAAGCATAGGCATATAGCCCAGATAGAAACTTTAATGAATGCTGCACCCCCCTGTGAAACAACTAAAAGGAAATTAACAATTGCCAAGAAATTATGAGAATAATTTCCTCTTTTGCAGACATTCCAGGTAGAACTCAGTCTGTTCCACTCAGGTTTTTAAGCTAGTTTGGGGATATGGCAGCACTTAAAAACAAATAACAACACTGCTTTGCTCATTACAATTAAAGTAAATTGCCAATACAAATGTGTGTGTACGTCTGTGTCTGAATATACAGTATGTGTGTTACCTTGCTCTCGGTTGAAGTCTTGTTCAGTCATGGTGATTGGACGGAGCAGCTCTCCCACCCCTGGCTGGATAGAGACTCTGAACTTCTGTTCTTTTGTACTACAAAATATAACATTATATTAATAGACACACTCACACTTCAATATTGCACTATTTGAGTGCCTCAGGGTACAAGTTACTCTGAGGTACTTTCTAATCCTGTGTATTTTATAAATGCATCGTGTTATAAAAATAGTAAAAACAGCACATGTAACAGTAGCTTTGCAACTAAATACAAAAAAACTAGCATCAAAGCAGCAACAGTAATTTGTTCTTAATTGATTGCCAATTAACAGCAAGTAACAGCATAAGATGTTTGATAACTAGTATTTATTATGCTCAATTTTAAAGCAGCATATGGGAATTATGAGGTAAGATTTTAATTTACCCTAGTATTCCCATATCACCCCATTGTTGGATTCACTCCACTGGCTATATGCAAGATGCATTTTTTTTTTTCAATTTATTTAGGCCAATATAACTGGTGTAAAAAACAAGGTGGCCCTACTGTAAATGTGTTTTATTTTGTTGACTCGTACACTGTAACAGTACCCTAACAACCATTTTCTTGTGTAAGTAGATTAACACTTTTCATTAGGTTCAGATCCCAGGACAGGGTTCTGATTAGGGTAGTGACTGAAAGAATGCCAAACACTTGCCTGTTCTTCTCTGCCAGTTAACACTAATGCTAAATGTTGCTACATAGTCAAATAAATCACACAGCAGCTGGTAAAGAGAAGAAGTTTAAATCAGTAAATGGTTTCTTAAGTATAAAAATATGTATATTGTATACAGTATATGTATATGCTATGGCTTCTGCAAATTAAATAAAACTTGAAAGATTGATGTTCTAGTAACTGTTTTAGCAGCAAATGGTGATCCTGACAACCTTTAGATTATTATACAGTAGATTAAAAATCTGATATGGTGCCAAGAAAAGTGAAAAATCGTAAGTGGCAGAGAAGTATGTGATAGAGGTGAGATGTGCAGTAGGAATAACAAACTCAGAGTATCTAGGATTAGCTTTGAGTCCTTTTCGTATGGTCACAAACAGGCTGATTTGTAGGGAGCAGTTTGAGAAGAGACTGGAGAGATATGCATTGAAGAAAAGAGAAATGGAAGGTGGCAGGAGAAAAATAGAGTACACATGCATTAATGAGAGGCTTTGTGAGATCTTTATATATCAGTTTGGATACTGGCCTAACTGAAAACACACAGCATTGCACACACGCACACACACAGACATAGAAAACCAGAGACAGACAGGCAGGCTGATAGACACAGTAGTGTCTCAATAGAGGAGCATTCATTAGCAATAATCCACCTTAATGTTGCTGTATAATCCATTTATGGCAATGTGATTCGTGCACTGCCACCACCTAGTATTGATCAAATGCTAATTAAAAAAAAATCAATTACATACTCCTCAAAGAAAGACAAATGCAATAAATTAGTTTATTAAAAACATAATACATATAACAAAAGTGTGAAATAACACATTACTATAATATCTGGCTATGCTTGTATGCATGTGTGAAAAACATCAACTGTGGTAGTAGTTCAAGTAAAATTTATTTATATTTACATTTACATTTTCAGCATTTAGCAGACGCTTTTATCCAAAGCGACTTACACAGTGAGCGGAACACAATGAGCAATTGAGGGTTAAGGGCCTTGCTCAGGGACCCAACAGTGGCAACTTGGTGGTGGCGGGGCTTGAACCGGCAACCTTCTGTTTACTAGTCCAGTACCCACTTAGCTATCACTGGCCCAGTTTTTTTTTTCTTTATATATATATAGCGCTTTTTACAATACACATTGTCTCAAAGCAAGTTTACAAAATCCAAAACCAACAGATACAAAAACCTCTGTTGAGCAAGCCGAGGGCAACAGTGGCAAGGGAAAACTCCCTTAAAATTACAGGAAGAAACCTTGAGAGAAACCAGATTCAGCAGGGCCCATCCTTCTTGGGTGGTCTGGAGGATACTTTCAATGAATAAGATTTAGCAATAAATAAATAAATAAATAAGAGTTATTATTCAGTCCAGTCTGTAATAAAGTCTGTAGTGAGTTCTTGACATTCTTGGTGCAAACACACCAATAGTTGCTTAATAGTAGTTGCTTCTCTAAAGCAAGACTAGCAAGCTTGCTACATTCTTAGCTATGTTATTACATAGCTAAGAATGTAGAGTTGAGGTCAAATGTCTAAATACACTTGTATGTACGTTAATGCACCCTTAAGACCTGAATGATTTCAGCAGCTGTTCTCAAGTGTGACTTAGCCAGGTATGCTAAGGCGTACTAAATATTATAGTTAAGTTACACTCTGTAACGGCAGACACAGCTTTTGTTTGTCTCCACAGCTTTTAGTTTTGCTAAGCGACTGCTCATATTTAACAATCTTAAAATTTAATAATCTTAAATAATATTTGATGGTGGTGTGGCATTATCCTCTGGGCAGGGAGGCTCTGCCTTAATGGGATTGTTTTAGCTCCCTTAAAATATTTTGAAAAAGCCATTTTTAAATAGTTCAACAAAATTTTTGCTTACAAAATGTGATAATGGCAAATCATCTTACTCAACCGCTTCTTATCCTACAGCTAGATTTTAATGGTAACTTTTTTCCACAGAAGTTACAGCTTAACAAATAAAAGTTATTTACTATGATGTAGAAAGGTACAAAGTTGTCATTGCTTGAAAGAGGATTATAGTAGTTTATATATATCTTAACATGCTTAAAAGTTTGTTAGCTTATTAACTGGCTTGTTTTTGGATTAATCTCCAGGATCTCTCTCTAATTATGTTATGTCAATTATGATATGACATGTTAATTATGAATAAGCAAAAACTGCTACTGATAAAATGATCTATTTTGATGGCATTCTACAATTAAGGGCTAATTAACATTAAAATTAACATTAACATTCTTTTAGTATTATTTTAGTATTATGCAATTAGAACACCCACAGACATTTAGAGAACATGTCAAACTTCATGTTTAAACTCAGCAAAGACTAGGGTTAAACCTGATTTTTTTTAATGCATTTTCTCGTCTTTCGCCCCTTCCCACACGTGTGCAGTAGCCGACTGCATCTTTTCACCTGCACAAGGCGAGTTCATATGCGGATCAGCTTTGTGTACAAAGAGCCACATTCTGATCCACATTATCCCTTAACTCCGTGCAGACGCCATCAATCAGCCAGCAAAGGTCATAATTGCATCAGTTGTAAGGTCCCTATCCGGCTCCATCCCTGTATGAACAACAGCCAATCGTTCATATTGCCTCCCAGCCCAGCCGGATGACAGAGCTGAGTTTCAAACTGACGAGTTTGAAATGTCAGCTTTGGTGTGCTAGCGTGTTTTACTATTGCGTCACCTGAGCGGCAAACCTGAAATGTTTGAGATGTGAAGAACTAACACGGTTTCACCTTAAAAAAGGAGAAATAATGGGTGTGTTCGAAAAGCTAGTGTGCTGTCTACATAGGCAGCATTTTACGTCATCCTGTGCGCGCTCCCGAGAAGGAGGCTGTTCGAAATCCTAGATGCCTTAAAATCCACACTTCTGAGGCATCTTATTATTTCAATGTTATTTTGGCTCAAGAACGAGTGAGCATCGGACGCTGCCTTAGTGATCAAGACAATCCCAGCATTCATGGCTGACGGGGCGGAGAAACAAATGGAGTTATTTTCAAACGTAAATAAAATATTACTGATTTTTAACTTGTATAAACTTGTACCGAGTGTTTTTATTTGCAAGTTCGGGCTTGTCAGGAAATTTAAGCGTTATCGGTACATGAAGGGAGATGTTATATTGACGTTAGCGTGCTGTGCTACCTCAGTTTATTGGTTTTAATGGCGAGATGCTAAATGCTAAACGCGAAATGCTAAACCCGATTGAATCGCTGTAGTGCGTTCGAATAACCTGACTTATAAGTCACTGACTTATTAGAATCCTCTCTACTAAGTCAGCTGCCTATGTAGACAGTAAGACAGCAAGGCAGCTCCCTAGGTTTTCAAACACACCCAATGTTTCATAAACTGTAATGTCTTAATTAAAAAAGAGAATGATCAGAAAATACTATCTTTAAAATTATTATATGTATTACACCATATAATATGTATTTCGTTTTAGTTTTTTTTCCATACTTTTCCATCTTAAATATTTTTAAACAAAGACAGTCAGGCCAACTGCCAAAGGAATTATGCAAAAGTTAAACAACAGTTCTTACCACAAGTTGAAATTAGCTGCTTGGGTTGAATCATTAAAGTCCACACCAACTGATACTGTTGCTGAAGCATTCCTCTCCAAACATTCTGTGACAGAGAAAGATATCCTAAATATGTATTATTATTTATTAAAAACAAAACAAAACAAAAAATGATCAGGTTATGTAGTCTTATCATGTGCTTCAGTATTTGAACATACCAATATTGTTAAAGCAGTGCATCTTCTGGGCTGTGGGTGAAATCTCTGAGATATGGATGTTGTTTAAGACTTGGTCACTGTTGTTGGTAAGCGTTAGCTGTACAGAAATCATGCGGTCATTATAGATACATGGTTGACGAGTGAAGTGATAGTGAGCAGCAAGGCCTTTCCCAGTTATGCAGTGAAGCAGCTCATATGAACGATCAGGAACAAACACAGGACTGCCCACCTGCAGACAAATGCCAAGTTACAAACCCTCCTGTACACACCATTGAATGTATTCATTACTGTAATAAATTATTATTCATCCTTATGAATCCAGTACACCAATACACTGAAAACATTGTAGATATTGTCTGTAGTTTTACATCGATGATCAACTTTATGATTACCAAATACATTGGTAAATCAGTGGTACGAACAGGTCACTTATCAAAATATAAATGGTGAAATTGACAGTTGAGGACATTCAGAGACATGCACCATAGCCCTGTTATTGTTGTTTTGGCTGAATGTTTTGGGTCAATGTCATGTTGACAGGCAAACTATTGTCCTATTCTGAACTTGTGTGCACTCTGTGGAGAGATTTTCTTCAAGGATGTTCTTTATTCGGTTGCATCCCTGTTCATCCCTGTGCTGTGTCTGGCAAAAAAAACAGGAACACTGCACATGTTGTTGCATCTAAAGAGTTAAACCTTTCCCACCAGAGAATCATAATCTGAACTCCAAGCATCTTGCCATATTGGCCTAATTTATGGAGTGCTGCAGAAACGGCAGTCCACCCAACTTTTACTCCAATTTCAGTGCATTTTTAAAGAAATTGTTGGGTGCTTTCTTACCTCCCTGACCAAGGTCTATATCCTTTAAGAAAAATTATGATACAAGTCTGCCTAAGATCTGAATGTGAAAAAAACATCACATTTAATAGTAGCCTTAATAATAGCCTTCACTCTTTTGTTAAAGCATTTCACAGGATTTTCTCTGTTTTTCTGTGGAAATCTGAGCCCATTCAGTAAAGGTCAGGCATGTTAATTTAAAGTCTGGCTTAAAAGCAACGTTCCTGTTCATTGCTAATGTTTTCAGTTAGGTTAAGGCCAGGGCTCTGTTCCACCAGGGTACAATCACGCTTTAATAAGAAAACAACCCTTTTTAAACTGCTGCCAAGTTAACTATGCCAGGAAAGCTGTCCACATACTTTTGGCCATATAGCAAAATGATTAGATTGTGAAATCCTATATTCGATTTACTGATTTGAAATACCAAACTAGTATTTCAGACCAGTATAAGAAACAATACTTAGTATTAGATAATTGCATTACTAGTGTGTTTTTCCTAGACACTTTCTTGTTCTCCATTAAATATGCATTTTAATGGCCTTTTAACACATAGCTGTGCACACATTCACACTCAGCCACCCATACACCCAATTTATGGAAGCATGTTTAGAGATGTCAGAGCAGCCAGTGTTGATAAAGCCTACTATAATATTAGTGCCGCTTTCAGTTTCCTGATTTACCTCGTTCTCAGCCTCAAATGCACAACCTGGCTAGTTTATTTCAGCACGTGTCACTCTGTTCAAGGACCAAACAATCTAATGCACAACACTCCACTTATCACTGCTGTCCTCTCTCTCATTCACTCACACGCACACACTATATACAACAAAGTGATGGCATCCTCTGATTTGTAAGAGTAAATAACAGGAGAATAACCTTGACCAGCCTGTTAAACACACACATTAGGAATTTATGTAGCAGAATTTGATTGAGCACCTCTATTAAGAATGAGCATAAAGGAAGTGTGGTGATAGATGGTGACTTACTGTAGTCACCTTCACATAACAGTAAAAAGTTGCTGACAAACACAAAACACACATACCAGGCCAAGAGAGTCAGAGGGAAGACTGACGGGAAGAAAAGAGAGAGAGGGACCAAATGTTTAAATTTACATTTTCGGCATTCAGCGGAAGCACTTACAGAAGTGCTTCCACAGTAAACTTTCCCTACTCTAGTTTAGGTAGACACCAGTCCAAGAACACACAATCTGATGTAACCCTGTTAGTACAAACTTTTTTTTAAGGAAATAAGAAATGAATAAGAGCGTTAGTTGTCAGCTGAAGTGGTTAGTAAAGAGGTGGGTTTTTAATTGTCTTTTGAAGACAGTTAGAGACTCAGATGTTCGGATAGACAGGGAAAGTTCATTCCAACACTTGAGTAAATAAATCAATTTCTACAGCAGTTTTCTGTATAATTCAGCTGTACATGAGGCAATTTGGTTTAAAAATGGAATTGAGACAGCGTTAAGAGAGTGAGACTAAAAGAGACTTTGTGTCAGTTTGTGTAAGTAATTTGGTCTGTACTGATCCCAGTGTGGTGGAACGTCAACATAACCTGCAGCCAAACACAAAAAGATTCAAGGGCAGGGGTTTATATTTGATATTTTATTTGAGTTTAATTTTTTAAGTTAGTCTGCTTACTGTAGAGCTTACATATTATTTATTAAACACTAAATACACACCAAGTGTTAATAGTGTAAGTAGGAATAGGCTAAAAAAAAAAAAAAAAGGTTATTTTTATATACAATATATATATATATATATATATAGTTAGTTTAGTGTAAAAAAGAGAATTGAAATTACTGAATGGTAATTATAAATGAAGATTTGCATATTTAAAATGTTAATAAAATTGTCAATTTAGTGTTTTAAAATATAGTAATTGACAGAATTGCAGATGGATGGTTGTTACAGTAAGAGTATTACATTGTCACTTTATCGATTAATTGTTACAAGATTTTTTTACCCATACCATGTTACCAAACATGCATATTAAAAGGTTATGTAATCACAGATAAAATACATAAAATTTTTCACTTCATCAATGCACACATTAAATTTAAAAGACCTAGAGGTGCCTTCTTTTTCAGTACTGTTTAAAATCTATAAACACATGTAATTCAATAACAATAAACTTAAAGTACAATATAAATGATCTAAATCTAAATATTACTATATGAAAAACCTGAGAGCTCCTCTCACAACTGTCAGAAAAAAACCCCAGATGACCCCCAAGCCTTTTGGGATGACATTGTGTGGACTGATGAGTTAAAAGTGAAACTTTTGAAACACAAGGGCCTTTTAAACTGGTATGAAATGCTAAAATAGCTTTTTTAGACAACTACACAGGCATGATTAGCTATGCGGCGTTTTCCAGGACCTGCCGTGAGCCTGAAAAGGATAAAGCAGTTAAGAAAAGTGAAATGAAATGAATTCTGCTCTTTATCATTACAATCTTTATTAGAGAATCAGGTCACCAGTCCATGAACTAATGTTTAAGTGAACTTGGTTTATGTATTAATCTAAAGCACAACAGCAAGTGCACCTCTAAATATATATAAAAAAAATACAAAATTAAGGTTTTGGAGCGGCCTAGACAAAGTTCTAGAACCACACTGAACACTATGCTCTGCCAGTACCTCAAATGCTTAGTTAATGCTTAATAGTGTGCACAATGAGGCTCAGTGTAAATTAAAGAATATGAACTTCAAGTGCATAATCGTATGCAAAAATTTTTAAAATACATCCACTTCTACAAAGTATTTTAAAATAATATTTTTTTTCTGCAAAGGTTAATGCATATACATATACACCGATCAGACACAACATTAAAATCACCTCCTTGTTTCTGCACTCACTGTCCATTTGATCAGCTCCACTTACCATATAGAAGCACTAAAATTACTGACTGTAGTCCATCTGTTTCTCTGCATACTTTGTTAGCCTCCTTTCATGCTGTTCTTCAAAGGTCAGGACTCTCCCAGGACCACCACAGAGCAGGTATTATTTGGGTGGTGGATCATTCTCAGCACTGCAGTGACACTGACATGGTGGTGGTGTGTTAGTGTGTGTTGTGCTGGTATGAGTGGATAAGACACTGATGAAGTTTTTAAACACCTCACTGTCACTGCTGGACTGAGAATAGTCCACCAACCAAAAATATCCAGCCAACAGCGCCCCGTAGGCAGCGTCCTGTGACCACTGATGAAGGTCTAGAAGATGACCAACTCAAACAGCAGCAATAGATGAGTGATCGTCTCTGACTTTACATCTACAAGGTGGACCAACTACTGTAGGTAGGAGTGTCTAATAGAGTGGACAGTGAGTGGACACGGTATTTAAAAACTCCAGCAGCGTCGCTGTGTCTTATGCACTCATACCAGCACAACACACACTAACACACCACCACCATGTCACTGCAGGGCTAAAAATGATTCACCACCTAAATAATACCTGCTCTGTGGTGGTCCTGGGAGAGTCCTGACCATTGAAGAACAGGGTGAAAGCAGGCTAAAACAGTCAGTAATTGACAACGTGCTTCTATATGGTAAGTGGATCTGATTAAATGGACAGTGAGTATAGAAACAAGGAGGTGGTTTTAATGTTACGGCTGATCGGTGTATATATATACATATATATATATATATATATATATATGGTGGTAGTATATGTCCAGCCTTTTCACATGGCACTATATATATACTGTATATATATATATATATATATATATATATATATATATATATATATATATACTGTATATATATATATATATATATATATATATATATATATATATATACAGTGTATCACAAAAGTGAGTACACCCCTCACATTTCTGCAGATATTTAAGTATATCTTTTCATGGGACAACACTGACAAAATGACACTTTGACACAATGAAAAGTAGTCTGTGTGCAGCTTATATAACAGTGTAAATTTATTCTTCCCTCAAAATAACTCAATATACAGCCATTAATGTCTAAACCACCGGCAACAAAAGTGAGTACACCCCTTAGTGAAAGTTCCTGAAGTGTCAATATTTTGTGTGGCCACCATTATTTCCCAGAACTGCCTTAACTCTCCTGGGCATGGAGTTTACCAGAGCTTCACAGGTTGCCACTGGAATGCTTTTCCACTCCTCCATGACGACATCACGGAGCTGGCGGATATTCGAGACTTTGAGCTCCTCCACCTTCTGCTTGAGGATGCCCCAAAGATGTTCTATTGGGTTTAGGTCTGGAGACATGCTTGGCCAGTCCATCACCTTTACCCTCAGCCTCTTCAATAAAGCAGTGGTCGTCTTAGAGGTGTGTTTGGGGTCATTATCATGCTGGAACACTGCGCTGCGACCCAGTTTCCGGAGGGAGGGGATCATGCTCTGCTTCAGTATTTCACAGTACATATTGGAGTTCATGTGTCCCTCAATGAAATGTAACTCCCCAACACCTGCTGCACCCATGCAGCCCCAGACCATGGCATTCCCACCACCATGCTTGACTGTAGGCATGACACACTTATCTTTGTACTCCTCACCTGATTGCCGCCACACATGCTTGAGACCATCTGAACCAAACAAATTAATCTTGGTCTCATCAGACCATAGGACATGGTTCCAGTAATCCATGTCCTTTGTTGACATGTCTTCAGCAAACTGTTTGCGGGCTTTCTTGTGCAGAGACTTCAGAAGAGGCTTCCTTCTGGGGTGACAGCCATGCAGACCAATTTGATGTAGTGTGCGGCGTATGGTCTGAGCACTGACAGGCTGACCCCCCACCTTTTCAATCTCTGCAGCAATGCTGACAGCACTCCTGCGCCTATCTTTCAAAGACAGCAGTTGGATGTGACGCTGAGCACGTGCACTCAGCTTCTTTGGACGACCAACGCGAGGTCTGTTCTGAGTGGACCCTGCTCTTTTAAAACGCTGGATGATCTTGGCCACTGTGCTGCAGCTCAGTTTCAGGGTGTTGGCAATCTTCTTGTAGCCTTGGCCATCTTCATGTAGCGCAACAATTCGTCTTTTAAGATCCTCAGAGAGTTCTTTGCCATGAGGTGCCATGTTGGAACTTTCAGTGACCAGTATGAGAGAGTGTGAGAGCTGTACTACTAAATTGAACACACCTGCTCCCTATGCACACCTGAGACCTAGTAACACTAACAAATCACATGACATTTTGGAGGGAAAATGACAAGCAGTGCTCAATTTGGACATTTAGGGGTGTAGTCTCTTAGGGGTGTACTCACTTTTGTTGCCGGTGGTTTAGACATTAATGGCTGTATATTGAGTTATTTTGAGGGAAGAATAAATTTACACTGTTATATAAGCTGCACACAGACTACTTTTCATTGTGTCAAAGTGTCATTTTGTCAGTGTTGTCCCATGAAAAGATATACTTAAATATCTGCAGAAATGTGAGGGGTGTACTCACTTTTGTGATACACTGTATATACAGTATATATATATATATACAGTATATGTACAGGGGTTGGACAAAATAACTGAAACACCTGGTTTTAGACCACAATAATTTATTAGTATGGTGTAGGGCCTCCTCTTTTGAACTCTGGTATGTCACCCATAATGTTGTGTGCATTGCAATATTTTGAGCAAAACTGTGCTCTTACCCTGCTAATTGAACCTTCACACTCTGCTCTTACTGGTGCAATGTGCAATTAATGAAGATTGGCCACCAGACTGGTCCAATTTAGCCATGAAACCTCCCACACTAAAATGACAGGTGTTTCAGTTATTTTGTCCAACCCCTGTATATATATATATATATATATATATATATATATATATATATATATATATATATATATATATATATATACAGTGTATCACAAAAGTGAGTACACCCCTCACATTTCTGCAAATATTTCATTATATCTTTTCATGGGACAACACTATAGACATGAAACTTGGATATAACTTAGAGTAGTCAGTGTACAGCTTGTATAGCAGTGTAGATTTACTGTCTTCTGAAAATAACTCAACACACAGCCATTAATGTCTAAATAGCTGGCAACATAAGTGAGTACACCCCACAGTGAACATGTCCAAATTGTGCCCAAATGTGTCGTTGTCCCTCCCTGGTGTCATGTGTCAAGGTCCCAGGTGTCAATGGGGAGCAGGGCTGTTAAATTTGGTGTTTTGGGTACAATTCTCTCATACTGGCCACTGGATATTCAACATGGCACCTCATGGCAAAGAACTCTCTGAGGATGTGAGAAATAGAATTGTTGCTCTCCACAAAGATGGCCTGGGCTATAAGAAGATTGCTAACACCCTGAAACTGAGCTACAGCATGGTGGCCAAGGTCATACAGCGGTTTTCCAGGACAGGTTCCACTCGGAACAGGCTTCGCCAGGGTCGACCAAAGAAGTTGAGTCCACGTGTTCGGCGTCATATCCAGAGGTTGGCTTTAAAAAATAGACACATGAGTGCTGCCAGCATTGCTGCAGAGGTTGAAGACGTGGGAGGTCAGCCTGTCAGTGCTCAGACCATACGCCGCACACTGCATCAACTCAGTCTGCATGGTCTTCATCCCAGAAGGAAGCTGACGCACAAGAAAGCCCGCAAACAGTTTGCTGAAGACAAGCAGTCCAAGAACATGGATTACTGGAATGCCCTGTGGTGACCAAGATAAACTTGTTTGGCTCAGATGGTGTCCAGCATGTGTGGTGGCGCCCTGGTGAGAAGTACCAAGACAACTGTATCTTGCCTACAGTCAAGCATGGTGGTGGTAGCATCATGGTCTTGGGCTGCATGAGTGTTGCTGGCACTGGGAAGCTGCAGTTCATTGAGGGAAACATGAATTCCAACATGTACTGTGACATTCTGAAACAGAGCATGATCCCCTCCCTTCGAAAACTGGGCCTCATGGCAGTTTTCCAACAGGATAACGACCCCAAACACAACCTCCAAGATGACAACTGCCTTGCTGAGGAAGCTGAAGGTAAAGGTGATGGACTAAACCCAATTGAGCACCTGTGGCGCATCCTCAAGTGGAAGGTGGAGGAGTTCAAGGTGTCTAACATCCACCAGCTCCGTGATGTCATCATGGAGGAGTGGAAGAGGATTCCAGTAGCAACCTGTGCAGCTCTGGTGAATTCCATGCCCAGGAGGGTTAAGGCAGTGCTGGATAATAATGGTGGTCACACAAAATATTGACACTTTGGGCACAATTTGGACATGTTCACTGTGGGGTGTACTCACTTATGTTGCCAGCTATTTAGACATTAATGGCTGTGTGTTGAGTTATTTTCAGAAGACAGTAAATCTACACTGCTATACAAGTTGTACACTGACTACTCTAAGTTATATCCAAGTTTTATTTCTATAGTGTTGTCCCATGAAAAGATATAATAAAATATTTGCAGAAATGTGAGGGGTGTACTCACTTTTGTGATACACTGTATATATATATATATATATATATATATATATATATATATATATACAGTATATATATATATATACATATACATATATATATACACATATACAGTGTATCACAAAAGTGAGTACACCCCTCACATTTCTGCAAATATTTCATTATATCTTTTCATGGGACAACACTATAGACATGAAACTTGGATATAACTTAGAGTAGTCAGTGTACAGCTTGTATAGCAGTGTAGATTTACTGTCTTCTGAAAATAACTCAACACACAGCCATTAATGTCTAAATAGCTGGCAACATAAGTGAGTACACCCCACAGTGAACATGTCCAAATTGTGCCCAAATGTGTCGTTGTCCCTCCCTGGTGTCATGTGTCAAGGTCCCAGGTGTCAATGGGGAGCAGGGCTGTTAAATTTGGTGTTTTGGGTACAATTCTCTCATACTGGCCACTGGATATTCAACATGGCACCTCATGGCAAAGAACTCTCTGAGGATGTGAGAAATAGAATTGTTGCTCTCCACAAAGATGGCCTGGGCTATAAGAAGATTGCTAACACCCTGAAACTGAGCTACAGCATGGTGGCCAAGGTCATACAGCGGTTTTCCAGGACAGGTTCCACTCGGAACAGGTTTCGCCAGGGTCGACCAAAGAAGTTGAGTCCACGTGTTCGGCGTCATATCCAGAGGTTGGCTTTAAAAAATAGACACATGAGTGCTGCCAGCATTGCTGCAGAGGTTGAAGACATGGGAGGTCAGCCTGTCAGTGCTCAGACCATACGCCGCACACTGCATCAACTCGGTCTGCATGGTCGTCATCCCAGAAGGAAGCTGACGCACAAGAAAGCCCGCAAACAGTTTGCTGAAGACAAGCAGTCCAAGAACATGGATTACTGGAATGCCCTGTGGTCTGACGAGACCAAGATAAACTTGTTTGGCTCAGATGGTGTCCAGCATGTGTGGCGGCGCCCTGGTGAGAAGTACCAAGACAACTGTATCTTGCCTACAGTCAAGCATGGTGGTGGTAGCATCATGGTCTTGGGCTGCATGAGTGTTGCTGGCACTGGGGAGCTGCAGTTCATTGAGGGAAACATGAATTCCAACATGTACTGTGACATTCTGAAACAGAGCATGATCCCCTCCCTTCGAAAACTGGGCCTCATGGCAGTTTTCCAACAGGATAACGACCCCAAACACAACCTCCAAGATGACAACTACCTTGCTGAGGAAGCTGAAGGTAAAGGTGATGGACTAAACCCAATTGAGCACCTGTGGCGCATCCTCAAGTGGAAGGTGGAGGAGTTCAAGGTGTCTAACATCCACCAGCTCCGTGATGTCATCATGGAGGAGTGGAAGAGGATTCCAGTAGCAACCTGTGCAGCTCTGGTGAATTCCATGCCCAGGAGGGTTAAGGCAGTGCTAGATAATAATGGTGGTCACACAAAATATTGACACTTTGGGCACATTTGGACATGTTCACTGTGGGGTGTACTCACTTATGTTGCCAGCCATTTAGACATTAATGGCTGTGTGTTGAGTTATTTTCAGAAGACTGTAAATCTACACTGCTATACAAGTTGTACACTGACTACTCTAACTTATATCCAAGTTTTATTTCTATAGTGTTGTCCCATGAAAAGATATAATAAAATATTTGCAGAAATGTGAGGGGTGTACTCACTTTTGTGATACACTGTACATATATATATATATATATATATATATATATATATATATATATATATATATATATATATACATACAGTGTATCACAAAAGTGAGTACACCCCTCACATTTCTGCAGATATTTAAGTATATCTTTTCATGGGACAACACTGACAAAATGACACTTTGACACAATGAAAAGTAGTCTGTGTGCAGCTTATATAACAGTGTAAATTTATTCTTCCCTCAAAATAACTCAATATACAGCCATTAATGTCTAAACCACCGGCAACAAAAGTGAGTACACCCCTTAGTGAAAGTTCCTGAAGTGTCAATATTTTGTGTGGCCATCATTATTTCCCAGAACTGCCTTAACTCTCCTGGGCATGGAGTTTACCAGAGCTTCACAGGTTGCCACTGGAATGCTTTTCCACTCCTCCATGACGACATCACGGAGCTGGCGGATATTCGAGACTTTGCGCTCCTCCACCTTCCGCTTGAGGATGCCCCAAAGATGTTCTATTGGGTTTAGGTCTGGAGACATGCTTGGCCAGTCCATCACCTTTACCCTCAGCCTCTTCAATAAAGCAGTGGTCGTCTTAGAGGTGTGTTTGGGGTCATTATCATGCTGGAACACTGCCCTGCGACCCAGTTTCCGGAGGGAGGGGATCATGCTCTGCTTCAGTATTTCACAGTACATATTGGAGTTCATGTGTCCCTCAATGAAATGTAACTCCCCAACACCTGCTGCACTCATGCAGCCCCAGACCATGGCATTCCCACCACCATGCTTGACTGTAGGCATGACACACTTATCTTTGTACTCCTCACCTGATTGCCGCCACACATGCTTGAGACCATCTGAACCAAACAAATTAATCTTGGTCTCATCAGACCATAGGACATGGTTCCAGTAATCCATGTCCTTTGTTGACATGTCTTCAGCAAACTGTTTGCGGGCTTTCTCGTGTAGAGACTTCAGAAGAGGCTTCCTTCTGGGGTGACAGCCATGCAGACCAATTTGATGTAGTGTGCGGCGTATGGTCTGAGCACTGACAGGCTGACCCCCCACCTTTTCAATCTCTGCAGCAATGCTGACAGCACTCCTGCGCCTATCTTTCAAAGACAGCAGTTGGATGTGACGCTGAGCACGTGCACTCAGCTTCTTTGGACGACCAACGCGAGGTCTGTTCTGAGTGGACCCTGCTCTTTTAAAACGCTGGATGATCTTGGCCACTGTGCTGCAGCTCAGTTTCAGGGTGTTGGCAATCTTCTTGTAGCGCAACAATTCGTCTTTTAGGATCCTCAGAGAGTTCTTTGCCATGAGGTGCCATGTTGGAACTTTCAGTGACCAGTATGAGAGAGTGTGAGAGCTGTACTACTAAATTGAACACACCTGCTCCCTATGCACACCTGAGACCTAGTAACACTAACAAATCACATGACATTTTGGAGGGAAAATGACAAGCAGTGCTCAATTTGGACATTTAGTGGTGTAGTCTCTTAGGGGTGTACTCACTTTTGTTGCCGGTGGTTTAGACATTAATGGCTGTATATTGAGTTATTTTGAGGGAAGAATAAATTTACACTGTTATATAAGCTGCACACAGACTACTTTTCATTGTGTCAAAGTGTCATTTTGTCAGTGTTGTCCCATGAAAAGATATACTTAAATATCTGCAGAAATGTGAGGGGTGTACTCACTTTTGTGATACACTGTATATATATATATATATATATATATATAGTGCCATGTGAAAAGGCTGGACATATACTACCACCACCCAGTGTAAAAATATTAGCAACATTAGTAGAGCACTAACTTAACAAACTATTTAGTCCAGTTGAAAGTACTTTACATACCAAAATGTATGTTCATATTAATTTCAGGATTTTGTCTCTGGATAAGAGCATATTTTCTTTTCCCTTTTTTGTCTGTTTATGTATAATTGTAGACATGTTTTACTAAAATTAAGCATCACGTCAATTTTATTACAAATTTTTTTTAATTCAAAATGAAGAATTTTATTTAATGTTTTAAATTAATTTAGTGGGATTTTAAGCTTAATGTTTTACTACTTCAAGATTGTTTGAATTATAAAGGTTACTACTTACTACTAGGTCTATTTATTACTTTGCACTAATTTAAAGTGGTACTGTAAAACACAAAGACAGTTAAATAAAAAAAAATGTATAACCATTTGCAATACAAATAAAAATGCAATGAAGACAGGCTGTGCATGTATTTGACAGGCATCTGAACTGGTCAGAACTCATTTGTGTTTTTTTTCTCATGCTAGTAGTAATAATAAGCCTTGCACTGGTTATGCTCCAAACAGAGTGGTGTCAGCCATGGCCCTAGGTTTTGGAAGAACAAATTATGACAGACCCTCTGTACTGTGATGAGGTCAAATTGCTGGCAGGTTTTAGCTAGTCGGCTTGAGCTTGTATCTGACAGTTTAATTTCCCATGGCCACAAAGATCCACCCTGAAAATGTTACCTGCCTAACTGCATTTTGACAACTTTTAACAAAGCAATGTGCATAAACGCACGGTTGGGTACGTTTGGTATGGAAGAACTTGACTGGTTCCAAGTGTCAAATGGTGTGGTGTAAAGCACACCACCAGTGGACTGATGGATGGGTCTGATTTTGGTGAAAATGTTACCTGCCTAACTGCATTTTGCCAACAACAGTGCACAAAGCAATGGGCATAAACGCACGGTTGGGTAAGTTTGGTATGGGAGAACTTGACTGGTCGGCACAAACCCCTGACCTTCAAACTCATTAAAGATACATATTACATAAAAGATTACAGGAGCTTTTATAAACTCCAATTCTAAATCCATACGGATTTATATGCAGTTGTTCCATTTATAACAACTTCCACTCTTCTAATAAGGCTTTCTACAAAATTTTGAAGTGTGGCAATTTAGCCCATTTATTTAGAAGAGCATTTGTGGGGTCAGACGAAAGAGGTCAGACCAAAGGTGTTCAGTGTAATTAAGGTCAGGGGTTTGTGCCAACCAGTCAAGTTCTTCCATAGCAAACTTACCCAAATGTGTGTTTTTGCACATTGCTTTCTGCACTGTGGCACAAACTTTAAAGTTGGCAAAATGCAGTTAGGCAGGTAACATTCTTTAGCCATTCACCAAAATCAGACCCGTCCATCAGTCCACTTTACACCACACCATCTGACACTTGGAATTGTTTTTTGTTATCTAAGGCTTGTATGCAGCTGCTTGGCCATGGAACCTATGCCCTGAGACTAGCAGTGCAGTATTTTTTTTGCTCATGTTAATGCCAAAGGAGGTCTGGAATTCAGTGCATAAAAGTAATCAATGCTCTGCTGATTTAATAACTATGTGCTCCAGCACTCTGCAACTTCACTCTGTAACTTTCCGTAATCTGCCATTTTGAGTTGCTGTGGTTCCTAAATGCTTCCACTTTTCAATAATACCAGTTACGGTTGATCAGGGAATATTTAGAAGGGAAAACTTTTCATAAACTGACTGGTTTCAATGGTCATTGGCCTTTTTTAATTGTTAAAGTTTATCAACATAGAAACTTTTAAACCCAATCCAAGTAAAATATTTAACTTAATTTATTACAGCAACTTTCTACTAGTAGCAAATGCTAATGCAAGTATACCATTCCTTTACATTAGGTAGCTTGTTGTTTGGGACTAAAAACTGTTAAATGTTCAATAGTAACACCTGGCATTATTGTTCCACAGACCATAATTTTTTATGCTTTTTGTAGTTTTGTAATAAGTTTTCACCATTTATGAAATACAAAAACACTACATTACTATGTAATATTTAATAACACTGAGAAAAAAGAATTAAGTGGAACAATTAAATAGTTGATCAAATAACAGATTTTTTTTCTGCAAACCTAAAAAACATAAAAATATGACTTGCTAAGTAACTGATTACACAAGGTTTAACTTTGGGCATGAGTAAACCTGAATGTGTGTACTTCAGTGTGATAAGATGTATGTGTGTGTGTGTGTGTGTGTGTGTGTGGTATTTCCACTGTGACGAAGACGATGCAGTATATTTATGCATAGTATTTACTTAAAATTAGTCTAGTAATCATGACCCTTATTTCAGCGCATTATGCTGCCACCAGGCCTTGTGGCTAGTATTTAAATGACCTCTAACAGCCTATAGCAGCACAACTGTTTATTCCTAATGAGCCTGTCAATCCAGCAGCACACTGTGGACAATCCCCCACACTGACATTTAATCTAACCCCCTTACCAAACCCTCCAACCATAGCAAATCAGTCACCCAGTTCTGTTTTACCCTTTAAGAGACCTGAATCTCCATGATAAGATTGTGGAAAAACATAGATCTAGGAAAAAATATTTAAAAAAAAATCTAAGGTGTAAATAATAAAAAAAAAGAAAAAAAAAGAAAAAGAAAACTTTGAAAGCTTGGCACAAACTTGACCCCCACTAACAGAATGTGGCAAAAAAGGTCCTTAATCAGGGAGATAAACAACAATTCACTCTAAAAAACCTTTAGAATTCCTATGGAGAGATAGTATAACCTGTCGGACAGGCAACCAGCTCTGCACCACTCCATATATCAGGCCTTCACAGTAGAGTGGCAAGTCAGAGGCCACTTGTACTTTTGCAACACAGCGAGAAGGATTCTGCCTAAACCCAGGTGAGCAGAGCGTGATTAAGTGTAAATTGATGGGGGACAGTGGTAGCCTAGTGGGTAGAGCTTTGGGCTATCAACCGGAAGATTGGGGGTTCAAATCCAGGCTCTGCTATGCAGCCACTGTTGGGTCCTTGAGCAAGACCCTTAACCCTGTCTGCTCCAGGGGCGCCATAAGGTGGCTGACCCTGCGCTCTGACCCCAGCTTCCAAACAAGCTGGGATATGCGAAGAAAGAATTTCATTGTACTGTACACCTGTGTATGTATATGTGACAAATAAAGTATATCTTCTTCTTCTTTGGACACCTATGCAGACCTGCAGTACTATTCCTGGACATGGAACCTGCTTGTCTTAGATGGCTGGGCTACTGATTTGTCCACTTCTGGTAATAAATGTAATGTTTTTTTGCATTACGAATGTATGACAAGTATGTGACAAATAAACTTTTAACTTATGTGATGGGAACTACATCATTTACATACCTAAACCTAGAGGCAATTAAGAGCAGAGATTTTAAACAAAATGCATGTGCACATGGGAAGATCAAGTCAAAGGTTTGACACATACTGATGAAAGTCAAGGAGTAAGCCCTAAAGCAGCACTCAAACTACATGCTGCAAAACAATGCCACCAATAAATGTGACACTCCAAAACAGTTAATCACAGACAAAACAGTCCAACACAAATTACAATGCTACATGATCAATTGCTATATGAAACCACTGAAATAGGAACTGACCGTTACAAATAAAAGCTAAACTAGGTCACATATTTAACTAAATGTTGAATATGCACACACACATGCAACAAACATACAAGCACATACCTGAATTGTAGACGTAGAGGAGAGGGAGAGGCCTTGAAGGTCAGAAAGAAGACTAGGAGAGAGGATAGAACTCTTGGGCCCTGTTCCTACAGCTGGAGAAACTAAATAAAACAATAGTGATGGGATACAATTAGAGTGAAAAGTTAAAAGTCACAGTGTTTTAAAACATCTCACAATATCATTTAAACTTTTAATTACTCCATTATAAATAATTAAAATATATAAAACATACCACCTATACAGTCAAGCAGAAAAGTCTTCACACCCCTTTCACCTTCTCCACGTTTTATTACATTACAGACTCATTCTATAATAGATCAAGTTCTTTTTTTTGTCACAAAATTCTAAATAATGTAAAATATATGTACGTAAGTGTGCACACCCTTTGATATGACACCCAAAAGTGAGCTGAGATGCATTTTGTTTTCACTGATACTGCTTGAGATGTTTCTACAACTTAATTGGAGTTCACCTGTGGTAAATTCAATTGATTGGACATGATTTGGGATTGCCAACACCTGCCTATATAAGGTCCGACAGTTGACAGTGCATATCAGAGCAAACTCCAAGCCATGGGGTCAAAGGAATTATCTGCAGACCTCAGAAACAGGATTGTGTCAAGGCATAGATCTGGAGAAGGGTACAGAAAAATTGCTGCATCTTTACAGATACCAAAGAGCACAGTGGCCACCATCATTCATGAATGGAAGAAGTTTGGAACCGCCAAAAATCTTCCTAGACCTGGCTGCCCGGCCAAATTGAGCGATCGGGGAAGACAGGTCTTGGCTCCAGAGCGCTCTGGACCTCAGACTGGGACGAAGTTTTATCTTCCAACATGACAATGACCCGAAACACACAGCTAAGAGAACAAAGGAGTGGCTTCAGAGAAAGTCTGTGAATGTCTTTGAGTGGCCCAGCCAGAGCCCAGACCTGAATCCAATCGAATATCTGTGAAAGGAGCTGAAAATGGCTGTGTACCAAGCTGTAAATAAATGATTTTTGCATTATAAATAAAAATTTAATATTTTCTAAACCCTGTTTTCACTTCGTAATTACTGGCAATTGTGTGTAGATGTTTGAGGGAAAAAAAGAACTCAATCTATTATAGAATGAGTCTGTAACATAATAAAATGTGGAGAAAGTGAAAGGGGTGTGCAGACTTTCCGGCTTGACTGATTAACCACATTTAGCATTGCTGCAGTACTGAATATAAATCATTAATTTAGTACCACAAGTACGTCTAACAACTTACAGTCATCCAGATCCAAAAGAGAAATCTCCTTTTCTTTCTTTGTTTTTTCTTCCAACTGTAAAAAAGCAAAAAAAAAAGTTTGAAGTGTAAAACGTAACTACAAAGAAACTTGTAGCACTTTATTTGTATCACTTTTAAATTATTTTATTGCTTTCATGTACAAACAAAACCTTTATTGACTCAAAACAGTAGAGACACTAAAATGTAATAAAAAGAAGGACATTAACTAAAATATTTAAATGACATTGTTAAAAAAGACAGCAATGAATACTTACAAAATACTCTTAGAAAAAATAAAATTAAACATATAGTGACAGAACAGTTTCTGTATTGGAAATATAGAAAAATATGTGAAAAGTAGAATTTCTTTAAAAAATATTTAAGAATATATTCTACTGTATATATTCTTGAAAAATAGGTAGGTGGTTGCCTACCGTTAAGTGACCATTAAAAAATAATAAAAACCATTAAAATATGGTAATGCCCGTCGTTATGAATAACAAACATGCAAACATTTACACACCCAGCACAGTTATGTCTCTTACCTTTTTGACATGTGTGGGTTTGCTTTTCTTCTTAAGTTCCGTCTGGGAGTCTGAATCCGAACCTGAGGAGGATTCTGATGAACTTTCCTCTGGGGTACTCGATTCACTTCCTGATACGGCTTTTTTCTTTCCACCCTCATCCATGTCACTGCAATACACATATTGATTTACTTGTATGTACTTTACTCACTTTCTTAACCGCTTATCCAATTAGGGTCGCGGGGGGGTGGGGGGGGATGTGGAGCACATCCCAGCTTTTCAATGGGCGCAAGGCACTCAGTAACACCCTGGACAGGGCGCCAGTCCATCCCAGGGCAGACACACACACATGCACACACTCATGCACACACTCATGCACACACTCATGCACACACTCTTGCACACACTCTTGCACACACTCTTGCACACACTCTTGCACACACTCTTGCACACACTCTTGCACACACTCTTGCACACACTCATGCACACACTCATGCACACACTCATGCACACACTCATGCACACACTCATGCACACACTCATACACACACTCATACACACACTCATTCACCTATAGGGCAATTCAATCTCCAATTAACCTGACTACATGTTTTTGGACTGTGGGAGGAAACCGGAGCACCCGAAGGTATCGAACCCAGGACCTTCTTGCTGTGAGGCGACAGCGCTACCCACCAAGCCACCGTGCCGCCTGTATGTACTGTACTTTAATATACAGTGTATCACAAAAGTGAGTACACCCCTCACATTTCTGCAAATATTTTATTATATCTTTTCATGGGACAACACTATAGAAATAAAACTTGGATATAACTTAGAGTAGTCAGTGTACAACTTGTATAGCAGTGTAGATTTACTGTCTTCTGAAAATAACTCAACACACAGCCATTAATGTCTAAATAGCTGGCAACATAAGTGAGTACACCCCACAGTGAACATGTCCAAATTGTGCCCAAAGTGTCAATATTTTGTGTGACCACCATTATTATCCAGCACTGCCTTAACCTTCCTGGGCATGGAATTCAACAGGGCTGCACAGGTTGCTACTGGAATCCTCTTCCACTCCTCCATGATGACATCACAGAGCTGGTGGATGTTAGACACCTTGAACTCCTCCACCTTCCACTTGAGGATGCGCCACAGGTGCTCAATTGGGTTTAGTCCATCACCTTTACCTTCAGCTTCCTCAGCAAGGCAGTTGTCATCTTGGAGGTTGTGTTTGGGGTCGTTATCCTGTTGGAAAACTGCCATGAGGCCCAGTTTTCGAAGGGAGGGGATCATGCTCTGTTTCAGAATGTCACAGTACATGTTGGAATTCATGTTTCCCTCAATGAACTGCAGCTCCCCAGTGCCAGCAACACTCATGCAGCCCAAGACCATGATGCTACCACCACCATGCTTGACTGTAGGCAAGATACAGTTGTCTTGGTACTTCTCACCAGGGCGCCGCCACACATGCTGGACACCATCTGAGCCAAACAAGTTTATCTTGGTCTCGTCAGACCACAGGGCATTCCAGTAATCCATGTTCTTGGACTGCTTGTCTTCAGCAAACTGTTTGCGGGCTTTCTTGTGCGTCAGCTTCCTTCTGGGATGACGACCATGCAGACTGAGTTGATGCAGTGTGCGGCGTATGGTCTGAGCACTGACAGGCTGACCTCCCATGTCTTCAACCTCTGCAGCAATGCTGGCAGCACTCATGTGTCTATTTTTTAAAGCCAACCTCTGGATATGACGCCGAACACATGGACTCAACTTCTTTGGTCGACCCTGGCGAAGCCTGTTCCGAGTGGAACCTGTCCTGGAAAACCGCTGTATGACCTTGGCCACCATGCTGTAGCTCAGTTTCAGGGTGTTAGCAATCTTCTTATAGCCCAGGCTATCTTTGTGGAGAGCAACAATTCTATTTCTCCCATCCTCAGAGAGTTCTTTGCCATGAGGTGCCATGTTGAATATCCAGTGGCCAGTATGAGAGAATTGTACCCAAAACACCAAATTTAACAGCCCTGCTCCCCATTTACACCTGGGACCTTGACACATGACACCAGGGAGGGACAACGACACATTTGGGCACAATTTGGACATGTTCACTGTGGGGTGTACTCACTTATGTTGCCAGCTATTTAGACATTAATGCCTGTGTGTTGAGTTATTTTCAGAAGACAGTAAATCTACACTGCTATACAAGTTGTACACTGACTACTCTAAGTTATATCCAAGTTTCATGTCTATAGTGTTGTCCCATGAAAAGATATAATCTAATATTTGCAAAAATGTGAGGGGTGTACTCACTTTTGTGATACACTGTATGTTTAATACAAAATATAGGATGGAATTGGGTCACAAGCTATAATTTAATGGTTGTGATCATGGAGGATGTGATTTGGAGCTTGCTCCAAAGTCAGCAATGTAAAGGTAGTACAAGTTTTTCATTTATGGAGCTTGCTTTGTTCACTGGGCAGTTTGAGTGAAGTCATTTTGCTAGTTTAACACAACACAGCCGAAGGTACACATCTGTTCAGACTGGTACGTTATGCTCCATCAACCATATTCCAAAACCATTTTTTTTTTTCTAAAACTTTTATTCTTGGTACTACACACTATATGACATTGCACTATACACTATGCAGGTTCTAGTGCAAAGGACATCTTAATGTCTTTTCGGTCATCTTTCCAGTCATCGCAATCTCTGACAACCAGATGGTGAATAGTGGTATGCTTTACATCCCCCCCAGCTAATGCTTGATGCCAACCATTTCCTGGTCAAACAAACTGGCACCCTTGTAAACAAATATACATGTAAACAGTAAACGTGTTACAGTTGAATCTGATTGGCGCATCTTTTAGTTAGTTGGAACATAAGCTAATGCATTTCAGAATACATGTTTCCTTACTTAACAATTACTGAGAACCATGTACTGACCAATACTACAATTGTCTTTAGGTCCCGTCCCCCTCACTTTTTAGATTGGACATTGTCTCCTGTATTTATTGTACTGTTTTTATATGCACTGTGTATATTGTGTTATTTGCACTTTGTGTTGCCTTCATGTCCTGGGTATGTAGCTTGGTATATAAGTGGTCCATGGTATATAGCTTAAAAGGACTGTAAATCTTTTTGAACTTACATATGATTGTACGATTTGCAATGAAAAATGACATATTACATTTAAAAAAATTTACGTTTGGTTTCAGACTTTTTACTGTTTCTGAGTATTTAGTATGGCCATGTTTATAACAGTGCAGCAAATTAATTCAGTTTTTTTTATCAGTGAATTAATAACACATGCTTTAATTATAAGAAAAAGATTTAAGGACATTTTGCACAAATTGGTATGACTAATTTCACAGTTGTGCTTCCTTGCCTTTTAGTAATGCCAAATACCAAGAAAGTCTGAAATGTCTGTATTGAAATATTCTAATATGCTGTAAAAGTGACCGTTACCTATCTCTGCTGGGTTTCTTTCCTTGCTGAAGTTTCTTTTCGGTCAGACTTCTTTTCTTCTTCCTGTCAGTGTCTGAGTCACTGCTATATTGGGACTGGATAGAGCTATTGTCAGACTGCCTGCTACTTTCACTCTTTTCCTCACTCTCATCTGAGCTCTCTGATTCTAGAAAAAACAAGTACAGATTAAACTTAAAAACAGGAAAAACTTAATATAAACTTCATATGCAAACCAGGAGTGTAAGACTTTACAATATAAATGTTTAGTCATCTTTGCACATTTCAACAAGGAAACCCAACTTCAAGAAACATCGACATTTTGTAAAATGCAAAAAAAAAAAAAAAAAAAAAAAAAAAAAAAAAAAAAAAAAAAAAAAAAAAAAAAAAAGTATTTGTAAATTGATAATTGTCTTAAACATTTATTTAACAGACAAACGTATTTAGAAATGACTTTTAATGCTTTGGCTGACCAACTTTATTGTATTTTGTAAACATAAACTACTTTTAAATTTAATGCCTGTAATATTCAAAAAATTTATGAGTAAGACAAGGTAAAAGTTTATATATTTAAGTAACACCATTTTGAAACATTCCACAAAAAGCAGGTGAATTGGTAACAGAACCTGTCATGCTACTTGGATAAATATAGCCACATGTATTTTGGGGCTTGGGAATACTTCAGAAAACAGTCATCACACAGTTTGTCACTGCATTAAGAAACTTGCAAAGAAAAAACCATACATCAATTTTATGCAGAAATGCCACCAAATTTTCTGGGGCTGACCTCATCTCAGATGGACGACAAGACAGTGGAAATGTATGCGATAGTCAGATAAATCAGGAAAAAAAAGACAAAAAGAACCATCCAGATAGTCGCCACAGAAAGGTGCAAAATAAACCACTTCAATTCATAAATCAAACAGCTCATGATCTATAGCCAAATGGTCTATTTTTCCCACTCGTGTGTGTGTGTGAACTTAAGCACAAGGCTGGATCAAACTGATTACAAATATTAACTGGGCCGTAATCATTTTAAAAGCCATCAGATTGCACTCACATACTAAAAGAATAACATTATTATGCAATAAACCCATTTCCAGAAAAGCAGGAACAATTTGTAAAATGCAGTAAAAACAAGAATCTGTAATTTGTCTTTATTTAACTGATTAAAATAGAAAGAAAAGATTTCCAATGATTTCACTTATCAAATTCAGTATATTTTGTAAATTGAAACAAAATCGAATTTGATGCCTGCAGCACACACAAAAAGTTGGGACAGAGGTGTGTTTACCAATGTTTCATCACCTTTGTGGTTTAAGAAGTACAGCCAATCCTGCTTTTTTGCTGTGTTTATGGTCCTGCAGGCTCATGCTTTTGTCATCCTTCAGTGGTCAAGTGTATGTTAAAAGCTTTTTCTGCTTGTTTGCATTCATTACTGGCCTGTTTGTATTTAATGTTGTCCCAGGGGTTGCATTTTTTACCCTGCTTGGAAGAAATTTTTGGGATAATCTTTTTCAGAGTAGCAGTAAACCATTCCTTTGGTTTTGTGGTGTTCTCTGGTACCGCCATGCTCAGTCTCCATCGTTGGAAAGTTTGTACTATCTATGTTTTTAGGGAATTGTGCACTTGTGTCCCATGTTGATCATGATTAATCTGATGCAGTGTGTGGTCCCCCCCAGTTTCTGCACTTTAGTGTTTTTTTGCAGGGCATGTTGTGGACTTCCCCCTGCAATGACAGCAGGTGGGGATGCTCTTAAGTGCAGTCAAACCTTGACGATCCTATTATGAGCTTTGCTGGTGGGAGCAGTTTTGGTAAAGTAGATTAAGTATGTGTTTGTTTGAATGAATTCTGTGTTGGTTACATCTTGAGATGCCAGTTCCTTTGTGATTTTTTTGCCTCCGCCATATCCTCTAGCTGCCTGTATTGAATGATGCCTTTACTGCTACTACGGGTTCAGTGGGGGTGAGCTTTTGCACCTACACCAGAGAAGGTTTTAATGTTAATTTGATTGTCTGCTTGTAACTTCTTGCCTGACTTTAGTTTCCTGGCATCTTAAACTGTTCCAGCGATGTTCATTACATCTTTTTGAATTGCAAAAGATGATAGTTTCAATAGAGGCAGTTCAGGCTTTGTAGATTCCAGTAACACAAATACAATGAATTTGTCGTTTAAACAGAAAGGGTTGGTTTCAAGTAGCGGTTCTAGGTTGTCCACCTGTTAGTTTTTTTTTTTTTTGGGATTAGATTCAGTACTTTTAAACATTAAACAAATAGTGACTCAAGCCCCACTAGCCAGGTTGCCACTGTTGGGTCCTTGAGCAAGGCCCTTAACCCTCAATTGCTCAGACTGTATACTGTTAACTGTACTGTAGGCTGCTTTGGATTAAAAAAAAAAGCGTCTGCTAAATGCCAAAAATGTACATGTAAAGGTAGATGTTATTGGTGCTCGACTGACCCTGAGTCTTCTAGGATTCTCAATAGAAAAACCTGTCCTCACAAGCAGATTGACTAAAGTGGATCTCACGTCTATGTGAAGTTGGGACCAAACTGCTGTGTTGGGGCCATGGCAGCCACAGCTATCACTCCTCTTAAACACCAGGAACTCTTTCTCCACAGACAAGGGTCACACCTCATGGCAAACAAGGCGCCTTATTCGCTTGCCTTTTATAAGCAGCATGAACCTAGGGCTAGGAACCTATTCTATCATGGTCCCCACAGAAAGTTCCTCCTTTTATATCCAATCATGATTCCATCACCTGTTATCAATTCAGCTGCGTATTGTAGAACTCTGTAACTTCAGTATTCAATATTCTTTTAACCTTTCGTTCTTATTTTGCTTCTGTCCTAACATTTTTGAAATGTGTTGCAGGTATTACATTTTAGATGTGTTTATATTTACAGAATACAATGAAGTTGATCAGTGTACACATTGAACAACTTTTCTTTCTACTTTTGTTAGTTAGTTAAAGATTTAAGGGTATTAACAAATTACAGATTCTTGTTCTTTCTGTGTTGTACAAAACATCCAAAATTCTGGAAATTCGGGTTTGTATATTTTTATAGACTTATTGAACCTTCACTGCTGCTACCGCTGCTGTCCTTGCTGCTGCTTTCTGAGTTTTCTTCATCAGCAGCTTCTTCCCCATCAGAATAGAATTTGTCATCTGATTCAGCAGATTTGGTTTTGCTGGGGGCTGGAGCCCATTCTTTGACCTTCAAAACACAAACACTTGAATTAGTTCTTTATTTGATTATGTACTACTGTAACATATAGTATCTGGAACCAGGATATTAGCAGCAGATCCTTTTAAGTCCTAAGTTGCAAGGTTGGGGCTCCATGGATTAAATTTATTTGTCTAGTACATCCCACAGATGCTCAATCGGATTGAGACCTGGGGAATCTAAAGGCCAATTCAACACATTGAACCCTTTGTTATGTTCCTCAAGAGAAAAAAAAAATCAGGTAATATCTTTAACAAAACAACTTGTGCCACAATTGTGCAACCAATTAAAAAACAACACTTAAAGATTTTGGAAATTTGATACCATGCCTCTTTTCAGAATCTCTTCCGATCGTCCAGGGTCCTATGTCCTCTTGTGTACACTCTCTTTAGCTTTCAAACCACAGGTTTTCTATCAAGGTTTATATCAGAGGACTAAGATGGCCAAGACAGAACTTGGCTTTGTATTTAGTGAACCATTTTGTGTTAATCTGGACATAGGATTTGGATTATTGTCTTGTTTGAAAAGCCAATGAAGACCAGTTTTAGTTTGCTAGGCATGTGTTTCAGGCATCTAATTCAAAATGTGTTTAAATGTACAAAATACAATCAAAGTCATTATAAGTGAAGTCATTATAAGTCATTTCTTGGTACTTTTGTTAGTTACATAAAGTTGAAGACAATTACCAAATCTCAAATACATACTAACATTTTTGAAATGTGCAAATTACAGATTCTTGTTCTTTCTGTGTTGTACAAAACATCCAAAATTCTGGAAACACATGGGAAATAGGAAATAGCCAATTGCATCTTATAAATATAGTAAGTGATGCATGAATATGCATCCTTTGCATAAGACTTTACCGATTCCATATCCTCAACGTTTCTCACGGACTGGTCAGGAGCCACAGTGGGCCAGTCTGATAGCTCCAGATAGCCCACAGCTTTGGAGTTAAGTGTGTGGGACAGTGTACCAAGCTGGAAACGATCACGATCTGAGAGAAGGAGGAAAAAAGAATTGGAATGTAACATTTTTGTCACTTTTCAAGTACATTCTACACACCTTTAAATACCAATAACTTACCATGGCATTCAGAGGGGCATGATATTGCATTAGAGCTAATTAGGACATACAATGGCAGGTTATTATTAGGCCAGGATAAGCACCATTAATGGAGCTTCACTTTGCACCATTTATTTTTCACACAAACACTGTAGAATTAAATAGGCAGCATCTATGCAACATTGTTAAGTGAGGTTCCAGATGTAATGACTCAATCGCATAGCCAAACTGAACTATGACACTAAAATATGTAATTACGTACACAGGAGATATCAATCTGTCCAGTCAGAAAGCATAAGCAATTGTAAATCAATTTAAAGTAATAACAGTTGCACTACAGACGCAAAAGCATGACAACCCACATTAAATGCTTTTACAGGTGGTGGCCAGACAATTACACTCTTTATTCTTTCTGAATAATTCTTCTCTAGTTCTGAGTTTTGCCATTATGTGCGCCATAAAACAATACACAGTTATGCCACTTTAAATGTAACTCCATGTTTTTTAATGTGCTTGCACTGGTGAGTGTGGCAACAACACCCAAAGTTGAACACTACTATAATGACATAATTAACATGACATCAAACATGACACCAACATCACATTTTTATTCATACCATAATGAAGTCTGTAGTATTACACCATAAGTAAGTTTTGGTAACAATAAATAAACAATACCAATGGTACATATACTAACCAGTCATTATATAAAACAAGAAGAAAAGAAGTAAGACCTTTAAAGGCAGACTGAAGCATCGGGGCAGGTTTGGGTGCTAGCAGGATTCGTCGAGCATATTTGCTTAGGGCACCGCTTTTCTCAGTGGGAACGATCAGCTGACGGATAAAACGTGTACGATCTCTGATGTCGTAGTTCTGATCATACTTTCCCAAATTTAGAATGTACTGCGTAAGTAGCTTAGTCTAAAAAGATAAGCATAAGAATAAAAAACTGTGTTACATTTTATAAAGATAAATGGTACGCAACATCTGTTTTGCACTGAGCAGCAGATAATCTTTTCCCAAACATTTCATACGCTGTGTAAGGACCCTGATTGGCGGAAGAGATGCCTGTGCAGAACGCAGGGGCAAGAAGAGGAGGGCTGTACACGTGTCAAAAAAGGCATGTACAGCGACGTGCTTTCCTCGGATGCAATCTGGTATCTCTGGTAGCAGCGGAAGACAAAAATTGAGTGCACTAAATCGGGAGGAAAATGGGGAGAAAATGCATTAAAAAATTTTTTTTATAAAAAAACTAAGGCAAAAAGGTAAAGAAATAAACAGTATACACCCAAGACCACTAAAACCACTTGAAAAACTCTAAATATAAGTACAGTATCAGTCGATTGTCAACATCAATTCAATAGTAATATAACTTGCAGCAGCTGGATTGCTAGCTGAGAGGATGGTATGTGAAATTTAAATGTGTAATAGTCACATTACGACAAGTTTTACGTCAGGGCAGTGAACATTAGAAAATGTTTAAAGACTGACCTGATACAGAGTGTTAGGCCTGGCACTTTATGACCAGTGCTTATTTGAGTTTAATGGCACTGTGTACACAAAACTGTGCATAGGTTGAGTCCTTCGCAGGTAACACATGTAACAGTTTTTGTGTTATTGTGGCAATTCTTTGTTGAATTTCACATTGCACATTTAATTTTTTCAATAAATTATACAAATAGATACAAATAGTAATTTCGCATTAACATGTGTAAAAGAGCTTAACTGTATACGTGTTACCTGTTTGGCATTTGTAAGATACAGTTTGGCCGCCAGGTTCACTGCTTGCATCTTAACAATGTCTTCTTCATTGGTAAAAGTCTTCGCCACCTTTCTCAGAACATCAGGGGCGATTTTAGGTACATGCTCACAATACTCTCCAGTGAGCCACAGAATGCTTGCTCTTGCCATAGGGACCTGAACACACATTGGTACAAAAAACAAGAAAAACAAATTGTAAGGTCTAACCTACCAGAACAGTGGAATAGCCAGATTAAGTAAAACATTTGGAAAAGGGAACTAACTGCCCTTTTCTGTATACATTTCAAATAGGATTTAATTTAAAGTTAAAAGTTAAAGTTAGAATTAATTTTAAGTTAGGTATAGGCACATTACTAAGTTATAGTAATACACTAGTCAATAAAATGTACCACAAATAAAGTTATTTAAGCGTGTGTGTGTGTGTGCTGCAATCTTACAGTAATGCTGTCAAACAGCTTGGCCATGTGTCTAATGATGTCATTGTGTTGTAAAGGCTGAGTCTGCAGTAGCTTCTTAATGACCACGACACTCTCGGCAACAACGGTCTCTGGGGTAAAATGTTAAAATTGTTGTTAGTTAGTTTTATATATATATATATATATATATATATATATATATATATATATATATATATATATATATACAGTGTATCACAAAAGTGAGTACACCCCTCACATTTCTGCAAATATTTCATTATATCTTTTCATGGGACAACACTATAGACATGAAACTTGGATATAACTTAGAGTAGTCAGTGTACAACTTGTATAGCAGTGTAGATTTACTGTCTTCTGAAAATAACTCAACACACAGCCATTAATGTCTAAATAGCGGCAACATAAGTGAGTACACCCCACAGTGAACATGTCCAAATTGTGCCCAAATGTGTCGTTGTCCCTCCCTGGTGTCATGTGTCAAGGTCCCAGGTGTAAATGGGGAGCAGGGCTGTTAAATTTGGTGTTTTGGGTACAATTCTCTCATACTGGCCACTGGATATTCAACATGGCACCTCATGGCAAAGAACTCTCTGAGGATGTGAGAAATAGAATTGTTGCTCTCCACAAAGATGGCCTGGGCTATAAGAAGATTGCTAACACCCTGAAACTGAGCTACAGCATGGTGGCCAAGGTCATACAGCGGTTTTCCAGGACAGGTTCCACTCGGAACAGGCTTCGCCAGGGTCGACCAAAGAAGTTGAGTCCACGTGTTCGGCGTCATATCCAGAGGTTGGCTTTAAAAAATAGACACGAGTGCTGCCAGCATTGCTGCAGAGGTTGAAGACGTGGGAGGTCAGCCTGTCAGTGCTCGGACCATACGCCGCACACTGCATCAACTCGGTCTGCATGGTCGTCATCACAGAAGGAAGCTGACGCACAAGAAAGCCCGCAAACAGTTTGCTGAAGACAAGCAGTCCAAGAACATGGATTACTGGAATGCCCTGTGGTCTGACGAGACCAAGATAAACTTGTTTGGCTCAGATGGTGTCCAGCATGTGTGGCGGCGCCCTGGTGAGAAGTACCAAGACAACTGTATCTTGCCTACAGTCAAGCATGGTGGTGGTAGCATCATGGTCTTGGGCTGCATGAGTGTTGCTGGCACTGGGGAGCTGCAGTTCATTGACCCCAAACACACACTCCAAGATGACAACTGCCTTGCTGAGGAAGCTGAAGGTAAAGGTGATGGACTAAACCCAATTGAGCACCTGTGGCGCATCCTCAAGTGGAAGGTGGAGGAGTTCAAGGTGTCTAACATCCACCAGCTCCGTGATGTCATCATGGAGGAGTGGCAGAGGATTCCAGTAGCAACCTGTGCAGCTCTGGTGAATTCCATGCCCAGGAGGGTTAAGGCAGTGCTTAATAATAATGGTGGTCACACAAAATATTGACACTTTGGGCACAATTTGGACATGTTCACTGTGGGGTGTACTCACTTATGTTGCCAGCCATTTAGACATTAATGACTGTGTGTTGAGTTATTTTCAGAAGACAGTAAATCTACACTGCTATACAAGTTGTACACTGACTACTCTAAGTTATATCCAAGTTTTATTTCTATAGTGTTGTCCCATGAAAAGATATAATGAAATATTTGCAGAAATGTGAGGGGTGTACTCACTTTTGTGATACATATACATATATATATATATATATATATATATATATATATATATATATATATCACACACACACACACACACACACACACACATACATACAGTATCTCACAAAAGTGAGTACACCCCTCACATTTCTGCAAATATTTCTTAATATCAGCGTTGCCGCCCCAACACTCTGGAACTCTCTGCCCTCGACTCTTCGCTCTATTTCTTCTCTTTCTGCTTTCAAGGTGTCTCTAAAAACTCATCTCTTCTCACAACATTTTCATTCTACTTCTTGAACTTATATCTCTAACCTATCCTTACACACTGTTGAATTGTTTTTGTTTTGTTTTTGTTTTGTCTTGTTTTGCGTGTTGTCGTTTGTTTTCACTTTTTATACTGTACAGCGACCTTGAGCTTGGTGAAAGGCGCTATATAAGTTGAACTTATTATTATTATTATTAATATCTTTTCATGGGACAACACTATAGAAATGAAACTTGGATATAACTTCGAGTAGTCAGTGTACAGCTTGTATAGCAGTGTAGATTTACTGTCTTCTAAAAATAACTCAACACACAGCCATTAATGTCTAAATGGCTGGCAACATATTGTAAGTGAGTACACCCCACAGTGAACATGTCCAAATTGTGCCCAAAGTGTCAATATTTTGTGTGACCACCATTATTATCCAGCACTGCCTTAACCTTCTTGGGAATGGAATTCACCGGAGTTGCACAGGTTGCTACTGGAATCCTCTTCCACTCCTCCATGATGATATCACTGAGCTGGTGGATGTTAGACACCTTGTGCTCCTCCACCTTCCACTTGAGGATGCCCCACAGGTGCTCAATTGGGTTTAGTCCATCACCTTTACCTTCAGCTTCCTCAGCAAGGCAGTTGACATCTTGGAGGTGTGTTTGGGGTTGTTATCGTGTTGGAAAACTGCCATGCGGCCCAGTTTTTGAAGGGAGGGGATTATGCTCTGTTTCAGAATGTCACAGTACATGTTGGAATTCATGCTTCCCTCAATGAACCGCAGCTCCCCAGTGCCGGCAGCACTCATGCAGCCCAAAACCATGATGCTACCACCACCATGCTTGACTGTAGGCAAGAAACAGTTGTCTTGGTACTCCTCACCAGGGCGCCGCGACACACGCTGGACACCATCTGAGCCAAACAAGTTGATCTTGGTCTCGTCAGACCACAGGGCATTCCAGTAATCCATGTTCCTGGACTGCTTGTCTTCAGCAAACTGTTTGCGGGCTTTCTTGTGCGTCAGCTTCCTTCTGTGATGACGACCATGCAGACCGAGTTGATGCAGTGTGCGGCGTATGGTCCGAGCACTGACAGGCTGACCTCCCACTTCTTTAACCTATGCAGCAATGCTGGCAGCACTCGTGTCTATTTTTTGAAGCCAACCTCTGGATATGATGCTGAACACGTGGACTCAACTTCTTTGGTCGACCCTGGCGAAGCCTGTTCTGAGTGGAACCTGTCCTGGAAAACCGCTGTATGACCTTGGCCACCGTGCTGTAGCTCAGTTTCAGGGTGTTAGCAATCTTCTTATAGCCTAGGCCATCTTTGTGGAGAGCAACAATTCTATTTCTCACATCCTCAGAGAGTTATTTGCCATGAAGTGCCATGTTGAATATCCAGTGGCCAGTATGAGAAAATTGTACCCAAAACACCAAATTTAACAGCCCTGCTCCCCATTTACACCTGGGACCTTGACACATGACACCAGGGAGAGACAACGACACATTTGGGCACAATTTGGACATGTTCACTGTGGGGTGTACTCACTTATGTTGCCAGCTATTTAGACATTAATGGCTGTGTGTTGAGTTATTTTCAGAAGACAGTAAATCTATACTGCTATACAAGCTGTACACTGACTATAGAAATGAGACTTGGATATAACTTAGAGTAGTGTTGTCCCATGAAAAGATATAATAAAATATTTGCAAAAATGTGAGGGTGTACTCACTTTTGTGAGATACTGTATAAATATATATACACACACACGCACGCACGCACGCACGCACGCACGCACGCACGCACGCACACACACACACATATATATACTGTATATATACATACAAACATACAGTGAAACCTCGATTTAACAGACAAAATCTGGAAAACCAAATGACCGGTTCGATTGTTTAAAATTCCAGCGAGAAACGTACCAAGACCAGTAGTTCTAGCCCGCGCACGTCTCTCTGTTTACACCTTTAATCCCCACTATACGTTCACGGCAAAAACATCTCCTCCATCACACAAGGTAAACTAATTTCTCTGCAAAATATTTTCGCACCCCCTGAAAAAAAATCCTCGCTGTTTCAGGCAATCAAATTTTACGGACCAGTGCACCCCCCTTTTAGTCTGTTAAATTGAGTTTACAATGTATATTCACATCCCTCCTCACAAATGCATACAACACCTACATATCTGGACAAACCCAAGAAACCACCGACAGAACCTTAGTAAACACCTAAAACACCTTAGCAACCACTTCAACAGCTTAGTAACCCCATTACTCCATTGGGACAGTGGTAGACTAGTGGGTAGAGCTTTGGACTATCAATTTTCTTTTCTAGCTCTTATTATTATTATCTACAGAACTTTTGCTTGACCGATAGACACAGTGTCGGATATACTATTCTAGGGCAGGCTCATTATCACAAATTCAAAGATGTTTTGACCTGCACTCACTTGCCCCCATCCTTCTATTCATTTTTGCCCTTACCAAAAACATCTTACTAGGGGAATTAGAAAAGCATTAAAGAATATTAGAAAATCATTACTAGTACAGTCGGGCGATAATTTGGTAATCTATTTAGAATATTTGCTGAATGTTACCATTTCGGTTAGAGAGCAGCAGCACTAGGCCGTTAAGGCAGGCATCTGTGATCTCAGAGATGTTAGTCGCACATCTTCCAATTGCCTGGATGGTAGAGGCTGCAAATGCTTTATCCTGGCTTTTAACGTATGTCTGAAATATGAAGGTCATACACACACACACACACACACACACACACACACAAACACACACACACAAGGTAAGTGATTGTTTGTTTGTTTCATGTAATACCACAATCCAATACCATCAACAGTGGGGAGGGTGGAGAATAATGTACAGTAGTTATGGAGCATGTTTAAATTATTTAACTAGCTAGGTACAACACTTGACCATCCTACCCACTTTTATATAATCTGATTATCTCAAAATTAATACATTAGTACCTACAGTAACCTACAGTAAACTAATCAATTAATCAGGGTTGTCATGAGGAAACACTGAAAGAAATGTAATTTGACATTAAATAACATAGTGACATGTTTAATCTTTGAAACAATCAAACAATATTTCTTGTTTGGCCATATCTATGGGTCAAAAACTTCTGATCAGTCATCTAAGCATGTATTTTAACAGAAAGAATCAGACCCTAGTAAATGTAAGGGACATAGTGCCTGATTTATATTAATCCAGTTTTATTATTTATAATGCAAAACATTGCATTGAACTAGTGAAAATTCAAAATAAAAGTATTTTTTCTAGTGGCCAAGTGTAATTTATTTAGTTCGTAATATTTTACTAATGCTCTGTCGATATCAAAAGTAATGTACCTCTGTTTGCCCTTATAACTCCTTCCAGTATATTGTTATCGTCTGAGCAGCTTTTGGTTCCTCTCAGTTTTAATTTTCAGTAATATATTTTGCAACATCTTAAGGGCTCACCTTTCTGGTTGTATTAAACATAGCCTAACACTTCATATTAATAGCAATACATTTTACTAACTACTACTTTATCTAGGTCAGAGTCACTGTGGGTCCAGAAACACTGGGCAAAATACAGCAATACACTTTCAACAGGGTATCAATACGTTTAGAAACTTACTTCAAGATAGCTGCCAATTTAACATGGTTATTTATGTTTCTAAGCAACAAAAGAATGGGACTGAGCAAGTACATTTGCTTGCCTATTTGGCAGGCTAATACACGTGTGATTTTTCAGCCCTGCCAAGGTAACACTAAAGTCAGCTTTATTTACTAAGAATTATTTGCTATTGACAAAAGGCAATCAACAACCACCTCTCAAATCAGACATTATTACCTGGAACTCCCGGAGTATGGTGGACATGTTGGCTTCATTTGCCAAGTTAGTTAAAATTTCCAGCTATCAAAACACACAAAATGATGTCATTAATGTGAAAACTGTTTAAACAATGAAAAAATAAATGTGTGTCGGTAAGTGTTAGATAATACTGTGGCAAAAATAATTACTTTATAATTTGGAGAATTACCTTTAGCGTTTTAATGTGTGTAGCGTCTGTAGATCTTACATAGAAACTCTTCATATACGGCTCAAACATGCCCTAAAACATACATATCAACAGACCCACTTTACTCACAGCTCTCAATAATTCTCTGGCATTCAATACTTTCAATATAATTAAAAATAAGCCAAAGAATGTTTATTCACTACAAATACAAAATTAAAATAAATTGATAACTGAGGGGAAATGAAAAAATACACGACTATGCATAATTTTTTTTATACAGGGGAATAAAATACTAATTCAAGCATGTTCAGTGTCTCTGAAATAATTTTTCTCTATTAACAGCCTGTTTCCACAAACCCTGGACTCGAGCTCTGACCTCAACCACATTAAACACCTTGATGTTGGACGAGGAGGGCTGGCTCGTGATCTTCATTATAGTTCATTTTAGTGTCTGACCACATTAATGCTCTTCTGGATGAATGGGCAAAAATCCCCACAGACAAACTCCTAAAATGTTGTAGAAAGGCTTTCCAAAAGAGTAGAAGCTGATATAGTTGCAAAGGGGGGACCAACTCCATAATAATGCTCATGGCTTTAGAATAGGATGTTATAAAAGCTCCTGTATGTGTAATGTGTAGCTGTCAATAATTTTGTCCATCTAGTACATCTGTAAATAAATTCATGTAATGCTTCATGTTCGATGCTTTGACATCAACTCATCTTATGGCTCCTTTAAAACTATTCTGTGTCAGTAGTATGCCAATGTATATTAGAAAATGCACACAGAGTACTTTGAGTGATTATTAAGCTTTTGGCTATGTAAACAACAAACATTAGTTGCCTTTAAACATAGAAGACCAAATATACTGTCTGTTTGTTATGTTAAATCTAGGACTGCATAATTTACCTAGCACTAATTCTGACACAAGTGCCACTTTCATTTGTGGCTGTGTGTTGTGCAGATTAACTAAATGTTTCACTGTGATCTGATTGCAAAACCATCTCAACAATGTGTTTAAAACAATTTTGCTAAAATATCAAAGCAAAAAAATACTGAAATACAATTTGTACACAATACCTTTCTCTGGACAGACATAGTGGCGATGTTTTGTAGTACAATATACTGAACCTCCCTAAAAAAGAGCAAGAGATAGATTGGTTTATGAATTTCAAATAATTCATTACTTGTTAAAGAATGAGTGTGCACACAGCTACCTGTGGCTTCTCAGCAGTCGCACCAATGACTTGGTAATAACATTCAATTCAAGTTTAGGGGCCAGGTGCCAATATAGCTGTGCCACAGCCATAACCACCTGAGCGAGAAAGAGAGAGACAGAGCGAGAGATATCAAAACAGAAAGTAAGTAATGTTCATGTTAACTTCATAGCTTGCTGTTTCAATTTAGCATATATGTTTATACAGTAATTGAAAATTGGGCAAGTTTTATAGTAATCAATAATAATGACTTTATTGACAATCTTGGCAAAATTACTTTCAACATAGTAAGAGACTATTACAAATAATTATAAAACTGCAGCTTCCAAAGTAGTTTTAGTGTTGTGGCTGGTAAAAAGCAAAAGAGCTGTAATTGATTGTGTAAAAAAAATAATAATAAGTAAAATATGGCCATCTTTCTCAATATACAAAATACATATTAGCTTCAATAATAGCAATACATTTTAGGTAGGGATGCATCAATACCATTTTTTCCCAACCGAGTACGAGTACAAGTACATGTATTTTAGTACTCGCCGATACCGATACCTATTTAGAATGATGCAATCTGGAGCATTATGGAATAGTGTAGTTTTTAGAGTAAAATAGTGCAGTGGAACAGTTGCTTGGGTTGCCATCACTAATTGTAAAACAAAAAAAACAAAAAAAAACACCGCACAGACATCATTGAGAAAGCTTCTGACAAGCTAACGTTAACGTTCATTAATAAACGCACGTAATTAACGTTGTGCACATCATACATGCGATGCGATTCTGCTGATTGAAATATTTACTTTAAAAGGATAATACAGTCCGATCCCATCTGAGCCGATTCTATCAGCACATACAGTACATTCGTGGTTCACCTCGGTAAATCGTAAACGACTCTGAGTCGGCTCCCGCTCTGTGGTAATAACCAGTATAATTAAGCCTGAGCTTTATAATGTAAGCGAGTCACACAAAATGTTCTATAGTAGTTGGTGTTTATTTACAACCGCAACATTCATTATAACAGTAAACACGGAGAGATGACTGAGAAAAGAAGCTTAAAATGAGTCGACTCCTGAATCACTTGTATCGACACTGTGAACAGAGTATTGAACACAAACACGTCCTACAACCCCTGGCAAAAATTATGGAATCACCACTCTTGGAAGATGTTCTTTCAATTGTTTAATTTTGTAGAAAAAAAAAAAATCACAGACATGCCACAAAACTATCATTTCTCAAACTGTCAACCCTCTGGCATTAAGAAACAATAAAAAATATGGAATCACTCAAATCTGAGGAAAAAATTATGGAATCATTAGAAAACACTGCACCATTATTACTTTGTTGCACCACCTCTGGCTTTTATAATGGTTTAAACTCTCTGAGGCATGGAGTTAACTAATGACAAACAGTATTCTTCATCAATCTGCCTTCAACTGTCTCTTGCTGTTGCCAGATCAGCTTTGCAGGTTGGAACCTTGTCATTGACCATTTTCTTCAATTTTCACCAGAGATTTTCAAATGGATTGAGATCTATTTGCAGGCCATGCCATTGACATTATATGTTTTCTTGAAGGAAAGTTTTCACGTCCTTTGCCCTATGGCAAGATGCATTATCATCTTAAAAAATGAAGTCATCATCACCAAACATCCTTTCAACTGATGGAATAAGAAAAGCGTCCAAAATTTCAATGTGGACTTTGGCATTTATTGAAGACCATCTCCCCTGTGCCTTTACCCGACATGCAGGCCCATATCATCAACAACTGTGGAAATTAACATGTTTTCTTTAGGCAGTTATCTTCATAAATTTCATTGGACAGACACCAAACAAAAGTTCCAGCATCATCACCTTGCCCAATGCAGATTCGCGATTCATCACTGAAGATCACTTTTATCCAGTCACCCACAGTCCACGATTGCTTTTCTTTAGCCTACTTTAACCTTGTTCTTTTCTTTTTAGGTGTTAATGATGGCTTTTGTTTGGCTTTTCTGTATGTAAATCCCATTTCTTTTAGGTGATTTCTTACAGTTCAGTCACAGACATTGACTCCACTTTCCGGCCACTTGTTTCTCATTTGTTTTGTTGTGCATTTTCTGTTTTCAAGACATATTGCTTTAAGTTTTCTATCTTGATGCTTTGATGTCTTACTTGGTCTACCAGTATGCTTCCCTTTTACAACCTTCCCATTTTGTTTGTACTTGGTCCAGATTTTAAACACAGCTTACTGGGAACAACCAACATCTTTTGCGACATTCCACAATGATTTATCTTCTTGAAGGAGTTTTATAATCCTCTCATTTGTTTCAACTGACATATCTTGTGTTGGAACCATGATTCATGACAATCTGCTTTGTGCAACAGCTCTCCGAGGTGTAAGCACTCTTTTTAAACTGAAGAATAATTAGCAAATCTAATCTGCTGCAGATGTTTTGTTTTTAAACTGCAAATTACAGAGTGATTCCATAATTTTTTCCTCAGATTTGAGTGATTCCATATTTTTTTCCTCTACTTGATCTAAAAAAAGCAATTGTGACTGACCACAACTATTATATTTGTTTCTTTTTTTTATTGTTTCTTAATGCCAGAAGGTTGACATTTTGAAAAATGATAGTTTTGTGGCATGTCTGTGATTTATTTTTTTTCTACAAAATTAAACAATTGACAGAACATCTTCCAAGAGTGGTGATTCCATAATTTTTGCCAGGGGTTGTATAACAGCGGTCGCTGCTTTTGTAACCGGTTATCTTCGCTGTTAGCTCTATTTTGAAGGTTTTTTTTTTTTCAAACGGAACTAAATAACATTAAACGTGCGTGTGAGCATGGTCAGTGAGAATAATTCAATCTGTCTCCCGTGGGTGAAAAATGAATTGCTTTACTTTTAGAAGTAAAAAAATCTCGCAATGTCACATCTTATCACGGTTGCTTATTGGCTTAGAAGGACAAATAGGTCAGTTTCTAGTCTGTGATTATGAGTCAGTTAAGCAGTGTTTTTGGAAAAAGAAACCTTGGCAGACACCAAGTTCAGGACAGCCTTTAGTGTCATTATGCCATAAATAAGCTCCTACCTAAGTAAAGGCCGTAAAAATCGATTCACAGACCGTGAAATGAGCCGTTTCCTGGAAAATATGCAATTCGCTGCGATTTAACATTTTTCATTCATGTAGCAAATAAAATATGAGGCACAATATGCAATATGAGGTGGCCCTATCAATCATACGGCATCATAATTAAGTTAGTGTAACAGACTTATCTGTGCTGTAGTGTGCTGACAGTGTTTTATGTGTTTATGTATTGAGTGCATGTTGTCCTTCTGGGGATTTCATAGTCAATGTAAAAGTGTGCTTCTCTATATACATGATCATCTCTCTTTAGTCTGTGCTCAAAAGAACAAACCAGTAAAATATTGTGCTCCCGATAATTTGTCTATGTACAGCAGGGGTGCACAACATACAAAACTCTCGATCCGGCCCGCCAAATGAAGTGCTGATGTCACTTTAAATTCACCGGGTAATTCCAGGAAATTGCGACTGAAAAGTAAATTATGTAAATATAAGTTACCTCAGCGGTACCATGTGTTTGTCCAAACCAAGTACGAGTAAAAAAAGAAAAGTGGATCTCCAGCATAGGAAATTTAACCCTGAATGGACATATAAGTGTTTTCTTATGTCTGCTGTGCTTGCGACCACATTAATCAGTTGGTCTCAGAAAGATGCTGCAATATCTCCCACTGACCAACACATTTCTTGTAAGTACCTGATGTTATGTAACTGTATTTAGGGCTGGGCGATTTTCACGATTAATTCGAATGAACGTTTTCACATGATGTTAGAAATGTGACAATCGCGATTGTTTACATACTTTATATTTTAATTAAAATACCAACATGTCATGAGGCAGAAACTGACCAGACGCTCGCGAAATATAAATCAGGGAAATTTAATATCAAAAGGGCAAAAACAGTGTACAAAATCCAAAACCAGAGGATAAACCGACAGGCAGGAAACGGAAGACAGCAAGGATTATACACGGTAACGGTTAGATTCAGAAATAAGGACACAAACACGATCGGCAAAACTTCACAACGAGACTCAAACAGAAGAGTTTAAATAAGATTCATGGAACCGAACACAGCTGATCTGAATCAAAACTCCGGAGACGGTGAGCGCGATCAGGATTGGCTGACCGGGGACATGTGACAGTCACGTGACAGTCCAGGGGCTCATGGGAATTGTAGTCCATATGGTTAGACATGGAATGTGCCCCCTCCATCCACTCCCCAATCACAAGAGGACGAAATCAAAGCTGAGCTGAGTGCTTATTTGATGTCCCCCAGTGTAGATACTGATACAGACTCACTTATATGGTGGAAACAGTAAACAGGCTTGTGTTCCTTTTAAAAAACATGTAAAGAACTGTTTGTGGTTTTGCACTTTTCTTATGCTGCACATTATTTAAAGTGAGTTGTTTGTGAGTTTTTTATATAAAGGATATAGCTAATTAAGATTTCTATTTTGTTCAAATTATTGTTAATTATTGTTATATTGTTATAAAGTTTGAGTTACTTGAAAGGATAATTATAGGTGGTGCTGTTACTATTTTTGCATTTCTGCAGTCTTTTAAATTAAAAATTTTCAATTGCATTATACAAAAACAGAAAAAAAATTGCAATCGCAATCGAGACTCGATAATACATTTGAAAATAATCGAATTTTTTTTTTCAATATCACCCAGCCCTAACTGTATTACAAATGTATGTGGACAGATCTGTAAAAATGAAATGTGTGGCCCTCTGGTTTAGGTGTTTATGTGAAATCGTCCGTTGGTAAAAAGAAGTTGTGCACCCCTGATGTACAGCTTGTTTCTTCCTTTATAAACACAGCAAACTCTAAAGACGCTCAGTTACATTAGCAATCGGTTACACAAACTGTCCAAGATGTTGACGTGTAAAGCAACTAAAAACACAACTCGGGTAAAAAACTTGAAAAAAAGTTTGAAAAAAGAAACTCCCAACCAATTATTTGAACGCAGAGGAGTGTGTGTGAAAGAACAGACGAGAATTTTCATCTTTCACTATTAAGGTAAAATGTGCTGTGTATTGTAGCTTCCATTTATTCTATCATTTAATGTATTTATGTTATTAAATGACTGCCGTGAAATGTGGCCCTTTTCTCTAAAAATCTGTGAAATCTGTGAGCAAATTGAGCAAATTTCCCAGTGAATTTGTAGGGTCCTACTCATTATGTACTCAAAGTATTATTTAGTACAGCAGTATTCAGTTTGAGATGCAGCACAAATTCTACCACTAGAGATGTTTTGACTCTTCCCTGCCAAGCAAGTAAACAAGTATGTGCACAAAGCTGCTCTGTTACAGCTGCATACATGTGCATAATCACATCACAAGTTTGCTGTATTACTATAAAACACACAGTGTTCTTGCTTGTGGTGATGTGAAGATTAAACTTACAGCAGTATTTCTGCTTTGCAGTAGAGGTTTAATGTTGCGCAGTAGTAATCTGTGATCTGGGTCCATCACATATGGTTTTGTTTGTGCGGCACCATCTTGCTTCTCCTCTTCGGAATCATAGAAGGCCTTTTCACTGTTTTCTTCAATAACCCCATCCTACACACACATGCACACACACAGTAGAAAAACAAACCAACAATGAACAGTAAGGTGTGTACTCATGTACATTTAAAACATATACAAATGTACAACATGTAGCACACCTACACAAATAAATATAAATTTGACACAGAGAGAGAAAAGTGCACCCTGTCCCGATTACTGAAGCTAAAAAATCTTCTAAACATTATACACTTATTGACATTATCTTTAAAGCAATTTATTCTTAGGAAACAATGATAACTTATTTTTGAGTGTACAAAGTGAGTTTCTTTTTTGATATTATAAACAGCAGCCTTATTTGTTGCCAAAAGTGCATCAGCACAGCATAAATTAAGTTACATGTTGCCCAAAAAGGCAGTGGGATGCCTCTTCCCATATCTGAGCAATAGCTTCCCCTGTGCAAACTGATTTTGTCACTCACTACCTGCAGGCATCTTCATTAAAGTGTACTTAAACTTAAACTTAAACTCCAAAAATAATATTTAAATAGTAAAAACCCACTGGATGCCCGATTTTGATTAGAAAGAACAGCTTTTGATCATCTAACAGCCAAATCCTTTTTACATAATTATGACACTCTGTAAAGTTAGCTATGCTAATCCTATGTTAATCCTATAATGATATAGCAGCCCGCTTAACTGTGTGCATAATCCACATAAAGCACAATAATTATGGTAAATTCAGAATTTGGGTACTAATAAATAATTTACAATGTATTTATGAAAATGTAGTCTTATTACATTTATAATGGTATGAAATGGTACGAAATATTTTGCTCCTAGTAAATAAACTGTTAAGAATTGACAGCTGTAGAAGACCTGGGACAAAGCCGGAATAGTGAATGCAGTGCACAGATTTCAAGTAATCTATTATTATTAGATGGTAGGAGGATGTGGAAGTGTTTCCAATCTATTTTAAATGAGTGCAAAGAGGCAGAGAGGTTTTTAAACCTGTTTAATTATCATAGAAAGCATACTTAGCTACTGTCAAGGAACAAATTAATAGTAAGGCCAAGCTTGTATGGTCTTATGCAGCTCTTAGATGATTTGTGGTGGGATGCTGGCACTTGTTTGATGCATGAATGAAGTACACTGAGCCTCTAATAGGTTTAATGCTTGTATTTAAGAAGGCAATGAACCTTTATTCCAGTGTTCATTAAACCACCCTTTAATAATATAAGCAGTTTATATAGGGGTATTAGTACCCTAAAAATAGGAACATCAGTGGAAAGTGTTATCACCATAGGGTGCACCTGATCCTATAAAGCTGCTCATTAAAGGTTAAAGACATCATTTAACTTCATCCAAACATTAAACCATCCATATGTAGAAAATATTGTAAAAGTTGAACAACTAGACAACTTTACCTTTATTGCTCAGGGGTCTAGGTTTTATGAGTATGTGTGCTTAAAGTATACGTTGTAATAAAGCCTGGTGCAAAAAGGTGCTCATTCTTTAAGTGGTGTTTAAAAACTTCTCCATAAGGTAACTGTCTATCCACGCTAAGCATCGATTGGGATTACTCTTTCGAGTTTGACATATGCTGCCATAGATTTTGAGACTGATAAATATCAAAAATAATTGGCAATCAAACTAATAGAAAGTTTCTATAAAAGTAAACATTTTTATGTGGTGTTTTTTACCTTAAAAGACTTAACACAATTCAGATACAGTTTCAAACTCATATTAGCTATGTGGCATCAGGTTGACCTACCATGAGCTTTTTTAGTTTTAATTTGAATGTTATAATAAATAAATGAATAAATACATAACTAAATAAATGTATTTTGGACATCTGATGTTTAAGGTTTGAAAATGATGGTTTAAAAGTTTGGTGTGTCAGATCTACCAAGAAGGGAGGATAATCTGATGTGTTGGAATTATTAGGATGAACAGTTTTACAGAATCGTTTTTGGGTGATGAGTAAACAAAAGTGATAGATTTCATAAAGCTTACTGAACATACTAAGCATAAAAATGACTAGTTTGACTGAACCAAATATTCATTGTAAGAATTGCTCATTACCACAACTGCTATTAGGAAATAGTTACAGAAATAAAAAATTTGTCCATAAAGATTCTCATTTAATTAGCAGATAAAATGTGGTTTCTGGTGTAGGAGGATCAAGGAAAACACTGTGACTGTTCTATCACAGATTCCTCAAACTATCAATCTACATGTTGGACAAATATATGAACAAAATTTTATTGTGTTATTCAAAGAAAGAACAAAAACTAATAAAGACATTATGTAACCTGTAGTATGTAATACAAGTAATTATTATGTCTGATTTATAACTACACTTTGTGTATAATATGTGATTTCTAATTGTCAATCAAAATGAACTATAATAAGAAAAAAATAATGCCTTTAATAACTGTCATTTCCATTCTAGCAAACTGCTAGTAGTTATAACCCAGAATAATGTTAGGCAACAAAAAGTGCAAAACTGTCCAAAGTTAATTTTATTCTGTTAAAACTGAAAAGAAATAATATAAGTTACATGAAATCTTCTTCCCTGTATTGACTTACTCTGCCTACCTTTACTACATCACAACTGAATCTGCATGAATTCTAATACTATTTGGAAAAGGAAAAAAAACTAAAAACGTATGTGTCATTATATGTTAAGACAGTGGTTTACCACAAAGCAGGACTTGTGTTGTATTATAACAGTGAAGTTTCTTATAAAGTTAAGATGCAGCCACACAGATACAAGTAACCATGTTTCATTTTCTTTAATTACATTTATAAAATAATTTTTATATATAAATATTAGTACCTCTTTCCATGGACTGATAAACTGGGTCCTGGCATAACGGGTAAGCATGTTTATGATCACCACTTGTCCCCATTCCTCTACATCCATAAGCAAGTTGCACAGCTTGCGGTAGTTCTTATGGATGAGGTCAATTCGATCAGGACAGACCTCCTCAAAAGCCATCACCACACTCCCTGCAACCAACTACAACACACACAAACACACACACACCTCAACTTCTTATTAACAGTTGACATAGAGAGCATTGACTAAACTGGTGTGGGAAAAACTCACATTGATCGCTTTTTTAATCTAGTTTTTTACATTGTGTTATTATTTGATAAATGATCATACTGTATTTTTTTATTGTGAATATTAATTCTGGCATTGGCAATGAATTTGTCCCACACGAACACAAAAGTTTATACACCTGTGCTAGCTTAGCGCAAACTGCAGACACAAGTGCAAATGCAAAAGCATGTACTACGTCTAATCAAGCTTCTTAGCTGTTAAAAAGCCTAAAATGGCAAAAAAAAGGTGCAAGGGTAGAACAAATCCACTGTGACAATGCTCCTCCTGTGTGTTCTAATAACGATGCAGACAGAGAGTAGAGATCTGAAAGGGGTGACCACTGTCTGAAATTCACAGTTCTTAAAAGAAAAGCCTGTTAAAACAGTCTAGGACACTGGAGAACATTAGAGATTCTTTTGTGAACAACAATTGGTAATAGTAGGATGTCTTGTGTAAGTTATTATTCTGGGTGTTATGATTAAAAGCTGTGTGTATATACCTGTACATTCCCAGTGCAATGTACAACACTGTAAAACAAAAGTTATTTCTTCCATATATAAGTTGTTTTTCTTTGTTTTTAAATTGCTGTTTAAACTATTGTTAAAGACTGTTGTTATAAGATTATTATTAATATTATAGCTTGTTAGTATGGTCTGACCCCTTTGTACAGTTTTTTTATTATATAAAATTGAGAGAACCATTGAGACAATTATTAGAACTACGTTTATGCTTTTTAATAAAAATAAAGTCAGGATCAGACTGACATAACAGTTCAAAAGAAGCATATACTGTTGACTGATGGGTCATATCTTAAGAACAACCAAACATAAGTGGTTGAGTAGATCAAATAGATCAAAATGTTAGATTATAGGTTTAAAATGGCCCGACTAAACACCACTGGATGTTTTATTTATCTTAGAAAGATTTATTCACATAATATTTAAGCTTTTATGCAAATGTTCTGCATTTGTATGTAGGTTTTATTATACATAAACACTTAAAGTGGCGTTGAGAGCGAGGGGAATGGAAACCTCATTTTTAAGTACCACTTTACCCAGCAGTATCTTCAAGGTAAATTACATACCATCTGCCCCTCGTGTGCACACACACGTTCGCTCACTCACTTTCTGGCTTCATTTTTGCAGGTTGACAGTGCCCTAATGGAAGCCATCGCTAAGCAAATGGCTCCCCTAATAACAATAAATTTTCTATGAAGTTATAAAGGGGGGTGTGGGGTACACATTCAGTCATGAATTCTAGGCAGGGAAAGCTGGGTCATCAGAGACACTGCACTGCCATGATTGATGCTACCCCTGCCGGTTGGAACCAGCTTCCTTAATACACAGGCCCACACAAATTCATTTCCACAAATGGATGAGTGTGTCACATTCACCTGGCTCATTATGATAAGATGTATGGTAAAGCATCTTTCAGCAAAAAAATAAAAGATATAACATCCTCATATACAAACACTATTACTTCAACACTGAAAACACATTTTAGCTCCTACAATAAACACCTTATTAGCTTGCAAGCAAACAAATGTAATTAGCTTCCACAATGAACACATTAGTACTCTTCACAGTGGATATACACAATAAATACACTTCATTAGCTTTCACACTGAATGCACATTATTAGCTTCTGCACTAAAGCCACTTTATTAACCTCAACACTAAACACACTTTATTAGCTTTCACTCAGAACACGTGCTAGCTTCTACTCAGAATACACGTTACACGCTTCAACACATTTGTTACTTAGCAGTTTTAGTAATTTTACACCTATTGTTAGCTTTTATATCAAAAACAGATTATTAGCGACAGATTATTACACTAAATGTACATTCTTAGCTTCTATACCAATCACATTAGCTTTTACAATAAAAGTGTATTAGTTGCTTTGACACTAATATCACATTTGCTACCTTTTACACTAAGCACATTATTGGCTTCCACACTGAACACATTATTAGCTACAGACATAAACAATCTTGTTGTTTTGCCACAAAATGACCTAATCTTAAATTACTATTAGTTTAATTAATAATATCTGTCTACCACGTCGCTACCAATCAAAGCGTACTATTACATGTGCTACTGCAGCTATGTTCATTAATGTCCTACCAGAATTAATGACCGTCACCATCAAAGCCTGAACAGCTCAAACAGGCAACAGCTCAAACACTTAGTCTGTATTCTGCACAACCTTAGATAATGTAGCACCAGTTAAAATTATGACAGAGAAAAAGCTTGTTCCATCTAATGCAAACAGCACAAAAATTAGAGCACAAATAAACTTAAAACATTTTAATCAGGAGACAGACTCAACCATAGTACTGAAACTGCATTAATTAGGGTAGTAAATGACCTATAAATGTCTTCTGATAATAGACATGCCTTTTTTCTTGTTCTATTAGATATTAATGCAGTGTTTAAAACTGTTGATCATAATATATTACTGGACAGGCAAAAAAAATACAGTAGATGTTAACTGACTGACTGCTACTGATTTGTCCATGTTCAAAAAATGTTTGGATACTACAAAACTAAAATATGGTGTTCCACAGAGGTCAGTATTGGGACCTCTATTATTTACAGTCTATGTGCTACCATTAGAATTTTTTTATATTAACATGGCATTAATTTCCACTGCTATGCAGACAATAAACAGTTGTATATACCAGCCAAACCCATTGATATCAACAGAATTAGTAACACTGAAGAATGTGTAAATTAAATGTACTGCAAATTTCTTGAACCGCCTAAGCAAACTAGTGCTTTTTATTTGGGATCGAACTACAGATCTGTTAGCACTGAGCTAACTTGCTCCGTGTTTTACATTTCTTATCCATATTTGAAATAAAAGCACTGAGTTTTAGCCAAGACTGACACTTATCTTACAAACGACACATTCACAGCAACTAACTCCATCCAAATTACACAAAACTTGAAACTTGAAAACTGTTGAAAAATACTTTGTGTGCAGTGTTCATACGAATAACATGTGTCAAGTCAATAATCAATCTCTGTTAATCAAACCTTAACACTAAAAATTATGGAATTGTATTGAAAAACACGATAAAACCAATACAAGCGTTAGAGACCAGCATCATCTCTGATAGCAATAACAGGATAAATAACATCCATATACAGTGGGGCCAAAAAGTATTTCGTCAGCCACTGATTGTGCAAGTTCTCCTACTTAGAAAGATGAGAGAGGTCTGTAATTTTCATCATAGGTACACTTCAACTATGAGAGACAAAATGAGAAAAAAAAATCCAGGAAATCACATTGTAGGATTTTTAAAGAATTTATTTGTAAATTATGGTGGAAAATAAGTATTTGGTCAATAACAAAAGTTCAACTCAATACTTTGTAACATAACCTTTGTTGGCAATGACAGAGGTCAACCGTTTCCTGTAAGTCTTCACCAGGTTTGCACACACTGTAGCTGGTATCTCCTCTAGAGCAATGATGTTTTGGGGCTGTCGCTGGGCAACACGGACTCCACAAATTTTCTATGGGGTTTCTGGAGACTGGCTAGGCCACTCCAGGACCCTGAAATGCTTTTTACGGAGCCACTCCTTCGTTGCCCGAGCGGTGTGTTTGGGATCATTGTCATGCTGGAAGACCCAGCCACGTTCCATCTTCAATGCCCTCACTGATGGAAGGAGGTTTTGGCTTAAAATCTCACGATACATGGCCCCGTTTATTCTTCCCTTAACACGGATCAGTCGTCCTGTCCCCTTTGCAGAAAAACAGCCCCAAAGCATGATGTTTCCACCCCCATGCTTCACAGTAGGTATGGTGTTCTTGCGATGCAACTCAGCATTCTTCTTCCTCCAAACACGACGAGTTGAGTTTTTACCAAAAAGTTCCATTTTGGTTTCATCTGACCACATGATATTCTCCCAATCCTCTTCTGGATCATCCATATGCTCTCTGGCAAACTTCAGACGGGCCTGGACATGTACTGGCTTAAGCAGGGAGACACGCCTGGCACTGCAGGATTTGAGTCCCTCTCGGCGTAGTGTGTTACTGATGGTAGCCTTTGTTACTTTGGTCCCAGCTCTCTGCAGGTCATTCATCAGGTCCCTCCGTGTAGTTCTGGGATTTTTGCTCACCGTTCTCATGATCATTTTGACCCCACAGGATGAGATCTTGCGTGGGGCCCCAGATCGAGGGAGATTATCAATGGTCTTGTATGTCTTCCATTTTCTTACAATTGCCCACAGTTGATTTATTCACACCAACCTGCTTGCCTATTGTAGATTCACTCTTCCCAGCCTGGTGCAGGTCTACAATTTTCTTCCTGGTGTCCTTCGACAGCTCTTTGGTCTTGGCCATGGTTGAGTTTGGAGACTGACTGTTTGAGGCTGTGGACAGGTGTCTTTTATACAGAAAATGAGGTCAAACAGGTGCCATTAATACAGGTAACGAGTGGAGGGCAGAAGAGCTTCTTAAAGAAGAAGTTACAGGTCTGTAAGAGCCAGAAATCTTGCTTGTATGTGGGTGACCAAATACTTATTTTCCACCATAATTTACAAATAAATTCTTTAAAAATCCTACAATGTGATTTCCTGGATTTTTTTTCCTCATTTTGTCTCTCATAGTTGAAGTGTACCTATGATGAAAATTACAGACCTCTCTCATCTTTCTAAGTAGGAGAACTTGCACAATCAGTGGCTGACTAAATACTTTTTGGCCCCACTGTAAATAGGCAAAACCTGATACATGCTGAAAATAAAGGTTAAATTAGTAAACATAGTAATCCAAAACTGACCGTGCTTTTGTCCTTTAGCAGTTTCTCAATCACTTCAATCAGCTGCTCCTTCTGATCTGGATCTAGGCTAAAAGATTAACAGTTGGAAGGATTTCAACAATTTACTAGACTCAACATTAAACCAGAGGCCATGCCAAACAAAATCAACAGTGTTGCAGCTGTAGTTAATTTGCAGAAGAGACAGGTGCATGTGTGTGTGTGTGTGTGTGTGTGTGTGCAAATACCTGTACAGCTTCTGTATGGCATGAGCAGCTGTTTTCCTGACGTAAGGTGAAAGGTCAGTGGCAGCCTCTTTGATGGCCAGCATCATGATAGGCACAATAATGGGTACACGAATGCTAGAGAGAACCCTCAGTGCACTAGCCCTTATCAGCTGGTTTGGATCCTACACACATACAACCACATACACTTAAAATCAAAGCCATACTGGTTAGGTCACTGGTTACAGGTACCTACTGTGGTTTTACTGTTTACAAACAATCACAGCGTATGACATGTTCAATTTAAAATGAAAATATGACTTTTTCTTCCTATATATGTAATTTGTTTAATTGCTGCTGTATTCTATGGACGGAAATGATTATATTGCTTCCAAACTTTTCAGGCAAAGTCCACTAAATGCAATGAGCAGTTTAATAGTGGCAAATGCAAGATCTTTCTGTTCTTATTTAAGTATTTTATCCACTCTTTTCTTGCAGAGCTTTTGCAATATTACATTATGTTTAATTTCTAACCACAGATTTTTCTACCCACAGTAGCTGATCATACATTTTGAAGTGTTTCAACTCATGAGTTCCTATGTCACATCTACTTTTAAATATGAAAAATGTGAATATTCATTAGAATCTATTTTTCCATTTTCATCTAGTCATGAAATGTTATCTGTGTCACTGGCTCCCACACAACCTAAAGTATAACAGATCCACCCCCATGCTCAACAGTTTATTATATCAAAACTGCCACCTTCTATTTTCTGAACACAGGCCACAGAGCTTCATTTTTAGATAATGAGTTCATAGCAGTTATTTTGAAAGTGCCCCTTGGTAATCAGATGTTGTATTACATTCTTCAAATGCTGACTTTTGGTGATCCACAATTCAGTGTTAGCTAATCCTTCCAGCAGGTGCTTTGCTATCATAGAGGGATTTCTGTTTGCCTTACTGAAAAGATACAAACAGATCTATTCAAGAGTTTTCTGTATCTTCCACATATCCTTCTCCTAATTTTCCCCCCAATTTTCTCCCCTAATCTAGGCCGTATCCAATTACCCTGATCGCGTAACACTTCAACTCTACTGATACAACCCTCCACTGCTGACTGAGGACCTTTGCAACTGACACACACCTCCGCCGACACATGATCAGTACCGACTGCCTTTTTTTTACCCACACAAGGAGAGTTCATATGCTGTGCACGAAGTGCCACACCCTGATCAGCATTATTCCACAACTCTGTGCAAGCACCATCAATCAGCCAGCAGAGGTCGTAATTGCACCAGTTATGAGGAACCCTGGTCTGGCTTACCAACCCTGTGAACAACAGCCAATCATTGTTCATGTTGCTGCCCAGCCCAGCCGGATGGCAGAGATGAGATTCGATACGATGTATTCAAAATCCCAGCTCTGGTGTGTTAGCGTGTTTTACCGCTGCGCCACCTGAGAGGCATAATCCCTTGATTTATCGTTAACTGCCATTTTAGACAGAGAAAAATGCCACCTATAAGCACTTATAAAGCCTTTACCTGCTTTATTATTATATATTACCTTCATTTTTGACCACAGTCTGCTCCTTGGAATTGGGGCTGGGCAATTTAAGTAAAATACTCATATTTCAATATGCTTTAGAGAAGTGGCCATATACGATATGATGAAAACCTTGTATAATCAATATTTATCTAGAACACTAAAAAGAGCATGCTGTTTTATAACTGTACTTATCAAACTGTATAAGTTATATTTAAAATAATAATAATAAACATAAGACAATTGCACATCCAGCATACTGCTTGTAACTTCGATTGCTTCCAACATGAAAACAATTTTGTAGGCCCTACTTAAATAAAAAGTAGTAATCAGAATCTCAATTTAATGTGTTCAGAAAATGTATTTAACTGCTCCCAGTCCTTTCAAAATATATGCAACAACGATTTACAAACCCAGTTTCCAGAAAAGTTGGGAAATTATATAAAAATACAATAAAAACAATAATCTGTGATTTGTTCATTCTCTTGAAAGTAGAAAGAAATAACTGTTTTGGCTGACAAACTTGATTGCATTTTGTAAATATAAAGTGAACCCAAGGTTGAGTCTTTGTAAGCAAAGATGGGTCATGGCCAAACTTTGTAAAATAATCAACACAAAAAGAACAATTCTCATGCAAGAGTGCAAATAATTTAGTTTTACCATCTACCCTACATAATATTGTAAAAAGAAAACCCTTAAAAAAGTGGAAAAGTGAAAAACCCCTGTTGAATGCGTGTGACCTTTAAGACCTCAGATGGCACTGCATGAGAAACAGTTATGCTACTGTGATAAATACAACCACATGGGCTCCAGAGTACATTAACAGTCCACCACTGCATCAAGGAATACAACCTGAGACCGTATTATGCAAAGAGAAAGCCACACATCAAACTTATGTAGAGTTATCTGTGCCCAAGCTCATCTCAAAAAGATGACCCATTTGTGCAGCCAACCATCACAAAGTGATAACAGCAGAGTGAATGAAATAAGTTCCCAAATAATTAAAAAGTGTAATTATTAGAAACTGTGATGCAACACACACAACTTTGTTTAGATTTACAAAATACAATGATGCTGGTCAGTAAAACAGTTTACAATATTTTCTTTGTACTTTTCTCAGTTAAATCAAAGTTCAAGAGAATGAACAAATAAGAGATTCTTGTTTTATTGCATTTTACAAAATTTTTCTGGAAATATGGTGTTTTTTTTGTTTTGTATTTATTACAATGGTACTGCGCTACATGGTTGGGTTTCAGTTTGCTTAAACTGCAAACCCCCAAGAACTAGAATGTATTTGACCATAATTTACCTTGAGAGCACGCTGAAATGTGCTAATGGACAGAAGAGCAAGATCCTGCTGTTCCTCTGCATATCTGACCAGGTACACATAAACAAGCTTCTTCAGCTAGACACACACACACACACACACACACACACAAGCTGTTATGCATGATATCAAATATGACTGTACTGAGGGGTGCTAAATGTACTTGTCTGAGAAAACATCTTCTAACCCTCATAGCTTTTCGTTTGCTTTCACTTAAAATCTAAAATATTTTAGGAACTAAGCACAGTGGTGAGAGATCCTGTGCTGCATTCTGACCACACTCCAAGTCCATATAGAAACTATAACATAAGGTGGTGAAATGAGAGGATCCCATTTCCTAATGTAACACAAATGGTTTTAAATCAGAGGTTGAACGTTAGCTTACAGATAACTTACAGTGTGATTGACTCTACTAAGCAATAAAGGGGAATGACTGGGAATGGTGGGGCATTCCATCATCATCAGTGCACCAATTAAACGCAAAGCAAAACTAATCAGTCATTTCATGAATAAAGACATTACCCATCTGCCACACTTTTATTCACATTTGCATACGAATTTGTATCTTGGCAGTGACTTTATTAGTAGTGTGTGTGTGATATAGAGCAAGCATGAATGTGTTTATGTGTTTTAATGTCTATTTTCGTTAAAAAATGCATAGAAACTCAAATCTGCATAGAAACTACAAAGTATAGAAAGTTTTTTTTCCCCAAAAGTTAATGTTTGACATCCAGCTAAGGTTTAAAAGTTAAAATATCAATTAAATTAAATGTGACAAGTAGTGCCTGTATAACAATGACTAGCCGCTGCTATCAGCTTGTAAAGCCATACTCAGCTACTGGAGAAAGGATCAGAATCTGTGCACAAGGTCATTTTGAAAATTGATTCAGTATTAAATAGTTTGTCAGAAAACCAATGTGTGTAGGTGTTCATATACACTAGTTATGCATATCTGTGTTACTCTCACCTCAATGTTTTTGCTTGCAACATTCTTTACTACAGCAGGAAACAGTTCTGATGCATTCTTTCCCTTTGCTATCAGCTGCAAAAAACAATTTAGGAATACATTTAGGAAGCACACATAACAGATTATTTTAGTGACGCTACTGTTGGACCCCTGAACAAGATGCTTAACCATTAATTGCTTGAATTGTATTCATGCACAATTGTAAGTTAATATGTTTATATGTGGCCAAAAGTATTTGAATGCCTGACTATGAGCTTGTTGGACATCCCATTTTAAAAACAAATAGTACAAAATTAGTCTTTTTCTTTTTTTTTAGCTATAACAACATCCACTTTTCTGAGAAGGCTTCTTTGAAGACTTTGAAGAATGTCTGTGGGAATTTGTGCCCAAAAGAGCATTTGTATGGCTGGACACTGATTTGGGTCGACAAAGTCTCAATTAATGCTTCAATTTATTCCAAAGTTGTTCACTTTGGGGCTGAGGTTGGGCTCACTATGCAGGTCACTAAAGTTTTTTTTAATACCAAGCTATTCTTTTCATCTTTATAGAGCTTGCTTTGTGAACAGGAATACAGTCATACTGGAACAGGAAAGGCTCTTCCTGTTACTGCAAGGTTGAAAGCATAAAATCCATGTACAATGTGTTTAGCTGTTAGCATTGCTGGACCAGCTATTTATTAAGTTTATTATTATTATTATCATTACATAATAATTGTTACTATTAGTGTGATTAAAGTATACATGTTGATCTATTTCACCTGCATGGGAGGGGCCTTTCCCAGCTTTTCAGTGGGCGCAAGGCCGTTATCCCCGTCTCTGTGCAGGTGGCATCAATCAGCCAGCAGAGGTCGTAATTGCATCAGTTATGAGAATCCACTCTGGCATCCAACCCAACAGATGAGCCAATCATTGTCCTATAGGCGCCCAGCCTGCCGGTAGCAGAGCTGACATTCGAACTCATGAGATCAAGGTGTTAGGTCTGAATTGTTTAAAAAACATTTAAGCAGCCTGGTATAACCAATCCTAGTGGGTTATTATTGTCCTAAGCACATTAAGAACCAGGGGCCTGGGTAACACAAACACACACTGATAAGAAACACTGATAGAAGTGTGCCTGAATGCCTTTATCTAAGAAAATAGCCTGAAAGTAGATTTAGATGTTGCACAAAATAACAATCATAGTTAATATTTTGAAGCAAATGTTCTGTATTGTTACCCAATAGCTTTTTATTATACTCAAAGCTTCACATACACACAAATGCACTTACCCCGACCACCCGCTTCATGGCCTCAAGCTTCTGGGAGTCCTTGCTGCTCTCCAGCATCTCCTTCAGGTCTTCGTTTCTGCGGATTATTTTTAAATTAAATTCCGAATGACACCTACCCACACACACACATGCACTCACACTTCCTTTCACAGAGAGATTAATTTCACACTGATCTGCTGAACCCTGATACAACCAACATGCTTGATTTGTTCTGGCCCAGATTTAATCAAGCAGCTCACCTGGATGAAGTTTAAAATTAAAAAATCTCTAAACATTCATAAAACTGAAGATAGATAGCCGAGCGAACACACCTACAATGGCCTAGTTCTCAAGACAAAAAAAATCAATCACAGCATGCAGCAATCGATTCAGGCAGACAGAATGTGGGATATTTTATTAGATTAGACATAGCTCTCCCTGTCCCCTTTCCCTGCCTCTTCATTTCTGTTTATATGTCTGATTTTAAGTGCAGGGCATGCTTAGATACTTTGTTCTAGAAACTGTAAAAGTTATTTGTGATGGCAAAAAAGGTTTAGACTTGTATAAGAGTCAGCTGCTGGGTTACACAGATGATCAAACTAGTATAAGCCTTAGCTAAATCTTTAGGATCTATCACAGGGGGTCTGAGCTCCTAATATTAAGTGAGTGGGAGTATTTTTTACCTAAGCTTGGTGATTAGAAACAGTGGATTGATGAGTATTGAATGAACATATGAAGCATTGATACCTCGTTACTTAAATAAAACACCAAATTGTCAAGGTCTACATAATAACGTGTTGACTAATTAATAATTGCTAGATTTAATAACAATACATTTTAATACAGAATGTAGTGCATCTTTTCCTTCATTCATTTATTGTGTTTTACCACCAATGTATCCAATTTAGGTTTGTGGTGGGTCCCCCAAGAGGTCGCCAGTCCATTACAGGGCACACATTGACACACACAGGGTACTTCAGCATCTCCAATTAACCTGACCAACCGCAAGTCTTTGGACTGTGGGAGGAAACTGGAGCACGTACACAGAAGGGACCTAGACCATTCCACTTGGGAATTGACCCAAAAACCTGCTTGCTGTGAGACTACAGTGCTACAGATCGTACGCCATAATTAAATCACACAACGACAAAACTAGTGTTGTCTATCTTAAATGAGGGGCTGAGATCAAGGAACGTTCAGATCAATGTTAAGGAAAAAACAGCTGTGCTAATAAATATGGCAAATTTCCTTATGGCAGAAGGTCTGTGTTACTGTTTAACATAAGGTCAACAGCAGGTTTTAGACACTGTCTTTTAGCACTTCTTCCAGCCTTTGTCTCATGTTTACTAATTGGGGTAATTTATATGCTGCAGAAATCCTGTCTTGCTGCTGCATAATTTGCTGTAGTAATGTGCGTGTAATATCAACGAGCAGGAGGAGATGTGCCATAATCAAAAGCTAAATGGATCATAATTATGTCAAACTAATGGAGCTTGGTAAATTAGGAATGCCACTTTATGTTCAGCTGTGTCTAACTGACAACACTTAACCATGTAGCATTTAGAGCCAAATTTACTACCTATCCTACTACCTCCATTAATTACCGTTTATACGAGCCATTTCTTAGATTTCTCTCACTTACACTTTCAGACCTGACACCTTAATGGATAGTGCAGTGTCAATCCAAGCATTTGCTGTTATAACCCCAAACAGAAACAAGTTGGTACGGTATAGAAAGTTCAAATAAAAGTGTTTCTTACATTTACTTTGACTTTTATTTTATTGCAGAAAGTGTAAACCTAAGATATTTCATTGTTATTTTTCTTTGAATTTTGTGTGCTTTCTTGTGAAACTAAGAAAAATATGTATTATTTCTACTATTATTATTATGTAGGTATTACTGTAGTTTCTAAAAATTTAGGTAAAACCTTACAATCTGAATGAACTGATTTTTAATTTTCAAGCAGGTAATGCTGTTCTATATGGTTTGTTTAATATGTTTATTAAAATGTGTTCTTTAAAGTATATGTTAGGGCTGGGCGATATGGATCAAAAACAATATCTCGATATTTTTTAGCTGAATGGCGATATACGATATATATCTCGATATTTTTTCATCCCATAAGGTAATAACAAAAAGACACTTCTAAGACAAAGCTATATGTTCCAAATTTTTTACAGGCACTTTTATTAAGATTCATGCTAGGGAAGCTTCACACAAGAACTATTTTTCCTTAAAAAACAAAAGAAGAACTATTCTAAGAAAAAGTTTGTTGTTTTCTAACGTCTCACCTGTCGTGTAATGTAAATTACAAATATATTGTCTGGCTCTTTAAGAATGTTAAGTGCACTATAGGGCGCAGGGAGCAATTGTGTAGGGAGCTCAGAATTGATTGTTTCCGGCTGTGCTCATGTTCTTCTGTTGTTTTGCACTGAGCTTGTGTGACATTAAAAGTAGCGTTCTCGTTAAACCACCCCTCACATGTTTGGACTTTATACTAATGTATAAAGTCCAAACATGTGAGGGGTGTGAGGGGTGTAAAAAAATATGATAAACTAACATGATCACGTACAACATCCAGTATAGAAATCACTCCCCAAAATGTTTGTTTTTACAGATAGAGCAAATATATGTACGTCACATATACAAACGCACAAGTCAGAACAACAGGAGACGCACCGTTACGTTATTATTACTGTCTCAACACTTGCATGATTTACACTGTTTATATATGAAGTAAATACGTGCATGTCAGTGCGTGCATGTTTATTTCCGTTTTCCAGTATTGGTTTTTGAAACGAATAACGACTCGTTTTCTTGTTTTTCAACTTTGGGATTTGAAGTGAAAAACGAATGACCAAAGGTACACGGACCTCGAACCTTTTGTCTGGACTTGTTTTTGGCATTCTCTACAGAGTACATTATTCTGCTGCTCATCTGACACTTCTCCACCACTGAATCCGAACCATCTCCAAATAACAGCCATTATTATTCTTTTTACTAAGCAGCTCCTCAACCGTCTCCATGCTATCATGGGAGTTTTACTTACAGAAATGTGTTCTGAGGGCAGAAAGAATTGGCGGTGGGGAGGGGCGAGTTGTGTTCAGAGAGAGGGAGAGAGGCGGGGCAAGGTGAACATGTGCAGAGACAAACTGGGAGAAGAGAAAGACGAACTGTCGGATCTAATTGGAACGCAACATCTATATCGATATATCCTATATCGCCTATGAAAATATATAGATATTTTATAAAATCTCCATATATCGCCATGCCTTTGTCATATATACACATACAGGTGTACAGTACAACGAAATTCTTTCTTCGCATATCCCAGCTTGTTTGGAAGCTGGGGTCAGAGCGCAGGGTCAGCCGTTGTGGGTTTTGGGCCTTGCTCAAGGGCCCAACAGTGGCTAAATGACAGAGCTGGGATTCGAACTCTCAAACTTTCAGTTGATAGCCCAAAGCCCTACCCACTAGGCTACCACTGTCCCAAAAATCATACGGTTATGATACGTATGAATATATATACATATTTCAAAGTACATGTGTATACATAAATAATTTCTATTACATTCATTTATTTATTTATTTAATTTGGACTTTAACATTATGTTTTACACACTTTGGTTACATTCATGACAGGACTGGTAGTTACTGGTTACACAAGATTCATCAGTTCAAGTTTATTGTTAAACATAGTCACAGACAATTTTGTATCTCTAATTCACCTCACTTGCAAAAACCAGAGCTCCTAAAGGAAACCCACGCAGACACGGGGAGAACATACAAACTTCACACAGAAAGGACCCGAACCACTCCACCTGGGTATCGAACCCAGGACATTCTTGCAATGAGGCGACAGTGCTACCCACCAAGCCACTGTGCCACCCTAAACAATTTATATACTTACAACAAAACAACTTACTGACAATTATATACTTTCACCACATGGACAAAGCATAAAAATAAATACTTTTGACAAAAGATGAGGAGGGTTATAAACAGGAGGACAATTTAAGCAAATTGTGAAAAACAGTTATGTACCACAACAAGAACTGAGTTATAAAAGCGCTTTAAAAGATTAACGGTATTTATCTAAAGTGCATCATTATGTGGAACACTGGTCGTTTTAAAGAAACATTACTAACAATGAGGAAAAGGCCGAAGGCGATGCTCTGGTAGATCCATACACAAACTCCAGTTAGTTTAAAATGCAGCAGCTCGAGTGCTAACTAGAACTAAAAAATTTGATCATATTAGTCCTGTACTATCATCTCTTCACTGGCTGCCAGTTCAATTCCGCATTGATTACAAAATACTTTTACTAACTTATAAAGCGCTACATGGTCTGGCTCCACAGTATCTGAGTGAGCTTATTAATCACTACAACCCAGCGCGTCCACTTCGTTCACAAGATGCAGGGTTACTTATAGTTCCTAGAATTAAAAAGATCACGGCTGGTGGAAGAGCATTTTCTTACAAAGCTCCACAACTTTGGAATAATCTTCCTGCCTCTGTTCGGGATTCGGACACAATCTCAATGTTTAAGTCTAGACTGAAAACATATTTATTTTCTCAGGCTTTTGATTAGTACAGACAAAGGTGCAGAGCTTGGGGGTTCTTGGTCATAGAAACTTGTGGTGATCAGGGATGTTGGGTTGCTGTCGTTCTGCCTCTCCTGTCCGATCACTCTGGTTTGGGTAGGGGAGGTGGGAGCTGTCTCTCCCTTTTAGTTATGCTGTAATAATTAGGGCTGCCGGAGTCTAAAACTCTCTGTAAAACTGTTTTACTTAACTAGCATTGTACATTATGTACATTCTCTATTGTTTTACCCCAAGGGCATTCTGATGGAAACCTGTTTACCCACCGAGGTTAAGGATTAAAGCCGAGACTGCAGTGCCAACTTCTGCCAGATGTGACGGGTCGGGAGTAACTGCACCAAAAATGACAAGAACTAACTACAGACTTTATTAAAGACTAGACCGAATAATAACTCTATTATTATTTATTTCTTTATTTATTGCCAGTTATAACTTTTAGTTCATTTTAATTGTGTTTGTATGATTTGTGTAAATCCTATTTATTTAAAGTATCCTCCAGACCACCCAAGAAGAATGGGCCCTGCTGAGTCTGGTTCCTCTCAAGGTTTCTTCCTGTAATTTTAAGGGAGTTTTTCCTTGCCACAGTCGCCCTCGGCTTGCTCAACAGGGGTTTTTGTATCTGTTGGTCCTGGATTTTGTAAAGTTGCTTTGAGACAATGTCCATTGTAAAAAGCGCTATATAAATAAAGTTGACTTGACTTGAAAATCACAAGGACAATGAAGTCTAGTACAGTGTAAGATGTCAAAACATTTAACAGCCTGGGTTCAAACAATGGCCTATTATGTGCACTACCTCAAAAATACTTAAAGAACCCCCAATTAAATTATGACTTCGTTATATAGCAGGGGTGTCAAACTCACGGCCCGCGGGCCAGATCCGGCCCGCCACGTCATTTTATGAGAGCTTAAGCGACTGTACGATTGTTGTGATGGTTCAAGTAGGTACAGAGACACGCTTATAATTTAATGGGAGTCCTGCGCCTTTAAACGGCAACCAGTGACATCGTAGTCATGGCAACTAACTTTGACCTTCGCTGAGAAGCCATGTGACTTTTACGGCAAAAGAACGCGGGTAGTAATGTAAACAATAATAATAAATATAAATAATTATCTTGCAATATAATACCAAAGCATCGTCTGTAAGTAGTAGTGGCGTTTATATTCTCAGTTGTTAGTAAATGTTTAGTGAGTATATCACAGCGTTTTGGTTACAAATTTACCGTAATTAAATACAATACAATAACTGCTGTTACTATAGCAGTTAGTATCTTTACACAAAATGCTAACTCGTTAGCGCTATTTTACGTTTGGTTAAATCTCATATTGTACCAGATGTAACACTTAACTACAGCTGTGTGCTTGTACTGTATTAAGTTCTTTATTGTTTTTATTGTTTGTATTTTTACTTCATTCTGGTGCACACAGTGTATAACACAGCTGGGAAGCAAATAAAACCGACTGTATTCTGAAGAGAGCTGTCTGTCTGTCTGTCTAGCTGAGCAAGGGGGATCAACTATTAGTGAGGGCAGAACAGTTGTCTTAAAATACACTGTAAAAGCCTACATTAAGTGCATCTCTCAAAATGCATGCTGATTTTGTGACCTGAAAAGTGACACATCCCGCTAGTAGATGATGTTAAGAAATATTTACACATAATCCCAAAATGTACAAGAAGATAATTAAGCAGAAGGAGGAAATGTAATGAAAATGAAAACAAGTTTGTGCTTCAGGAAGAGAAAACTTGTGTCTCTTGTGTTATGAGGCCGTGTCTGTGGTAAAGGAGGACAATATGAATGCAGAATTTAGCCTCCAAGAAAAACAACAGACTGCAATCACAGCAGAATACGTTACAATCGGCCCTTTGAGGGCCACATTAATGCTGATATGGCCCTCGGTGAAAATGAGTTTGACACCCCTGTTATATACTGTAGTATAAGCTTTGTATGGTCTTGGAATTTACTGGTCACATGCTGCCCCCTGCTGGTTTTACACATTTAAACTTATTACAGATGGTAAAACATTTGGTTTAGGCCTTAAACAAGCATATACTGTACATTAAGCCTTTGCTTCCAGAACAGCTTTAGCCCTTCTTGGAATGCACTTAGTCAAGTTCTAAATGGGCTGTGGTTGGATGTTCAACAAGGAGATTTTGCAGTTCTTTGACAGATGTAAAGTTGGCAGAGAACTACTTAAATTTTAATGCTTAATTTTGATTACCGGGGAGGCACTTGAATAGTTGTACTTCTATTTAATTCAAACTATACTGGAGAGTTAGCAGAAGACAATGTGGGTTTGGTTTCTACAAAAATAAATGTATTTGGATGTAAGAAATATACTAAATTTACTTACTTTTTTTCATTGCTCAGTTGTCCAGGTTTTGTGTTAGCTTTTGCTACATTTGTTTTTAATGGCATCACTGTCATGACTTCCAGCTGTATGACACTCCTAATGTACATGTTTTGTTAAGACTCAAAAATAGGCTCATAGATGAGATCGTATATTTTTCTTGCTATTTAATGGCTGTATTACTGGCCAGTGATCTTGACTTTCCATTGAAACATTAAATACTTTTTTAATTATAGTAAATAGCAAAATCATGCGTCCAGTATTTAACTTTATGGAATCTCTGTTAGTTGTCTCATGTTAAAGAAATCCTACATCATGAAGTGTCAAAGTTTTTTCTTACTGATGAGATCCAGTTAACTGGAAATAGAACTCTGTGCAGCTGTGTTAATGACTGCGGTTGTGTCACTTGCAGATCTACACATCACTTAATACCACTCTGTGATTTGTATATTGTATATTGCCTGTTAATGTAATGGTGCTTTATTACATTTCAAAATACACTTGAATACACTTCATTATGCAGCCTTCATCCTGCTATTTGAGGTATATGTACAACACATTCCAAAAAAGTTGGGATGGTAACGCATTTACCAATTTGTAATGGTGCCATCCAAATGCCATGACACAACCCCATACCATGACAAACCCTGGCTTTTGCACTTCTTGTTGATAATAGTCTGAATGGTTCTTTTTGTCTTTGGTCTAGAGCACACAGCGTCCATTTAAAAAAAAAAAAATGAAATACTGATTTGTCTGACTACAATACACATTCCCACTGTGTGATGTTCCATTCCAGATTCCTCCAAGACCAGAGAACTTAATGCTGCTTCTGGGCCTCTTTTTTACGTGGTAATGTTTGAAGGGGCATTATTTGTGAAGGTAACTCTGTGTTGTAGTGACTGACAAAGATTTGTAAAGTAATTCCTTGCCCATGTGGTTATATCTACTGATGAAGGACTGTTCTTGATGCAGTGCCGTCTGAGGGATCCAAATTTCTTGAATTATTAAATGGTAATATGCACTGTGAAAGGGAGAAATATTTCTTGCAATATTTTGAGGAACATTGCTGTCAGTAACATTTCAAAATTTGCTCATTTTTGCATCTCTAAAACTCAGCCTTTTGCGGTTACTGCTTTTGTACCAAATCATGATTACAATTACCTGTTGACATCACCTGTTAAATATTCTTTATTAAGTATAAATATAAGTAAAAAGTATTTTATAGTATATATAAGTGATTCTTGACTTTCCGTTGCAACATTATAGTTTACTATTATAGTAAACAGCAAACTCGTGGGTCCAATATCTGACTTTATGGAATCTCTGTTAGTTGTCTCGTGTTAAAGAAATCCCACATATTGAAGTGTCAAAGTTTTTTCTTACTGATTAGATGCAGTTAACTGTAAATAGAACTCTGTGCAGCTGTGTTAGTGACAGTGATTATGTCATCTCAGACAAGCATCTTTGTATAAGTTGTTTCCAAACATCACAGGGTTCTGGGGGCATGTATTTATTCACAAGATCTACACGTCACTTAAAAGCGCTGTGAATTGTATATCGCAAAATGTCTGTTAACGTAATGGTGCTTTATTACGCTTCATAATACACTTAAATACACTTCATTATGCAGCCTTTATCCTGTTATTTGAGGTACAGGTACAGATTTATATGTACAGATGTCAGGCTGGCAAACGCTGGTAAGATCAGCCCGACACATCACTGCGCATGCACAGTAGGAGTTCGTACTGAAAGTAAAATAAAAATAGACTTTATATATGCATACTTACTTTTTGAAGTCTGTACTGAAGAGACCAAAGCCGGTGGTTGGAGTGGTCTCCTGTCCAGCTTCCACTGCTGTCTCCGCTCCTCCTTGATCATTGTACGACAAACTATTCGCAGACATTGTAATATCGAATCTTCCTTTATATGCAGTATTAAAGTAGGTGGAAACTGTATACACTAAATGGCGTTTGTGATATATTCCGGACGATAAATCAGATTGACGATGGTTCAAAGTTACGAAATGCTTTTTTTCTCGATTTGCAACTTTTCCTCCTTCCACACACAACCGGAAGTATGAGTTGGAGAAGTTTGAGTCACATGACAGCCGCGTGACTCTACTAATAAGTCAGCGCTAACGCCTGACCTGCTCTTCTAACGACTAAATCTTGTATCGTTTATTTGAAGCGATTGTTAACAAAGCCAGCCTGAGCAGTTTATTATAGTTTAACCAGACATTGCGTTTTTTAAAGAATTACATCGGCTGTAAATCGTATAATCTACGGTATAAACAATTTACACTGTCAGTACTAATACTGAAATGCCACATGGATGCTAAGCATCAGTACTCGAGGCCCGTACATAGGTTGATCATTCGTCATCATTTGCCTCTAAATTGCCAAAAAATCTGCTTTTGCTGTCAGCAGTTGCTATTCTTTGTTGTGAAGAAGGAAAAGAACGTTTTACAAACTTAAAAGAAGTCATTATAATTTATAATACAATGCTTTGATAGGTGTGAGCAGGCCAGCACACGTCTTGAACAACTGTGTCCACTATGGGGCAGACACACTAGATGGAAATATTGAGAACATCATCTTCAAAATACACAAGTACTTTAACTCATGCAAAACCAGTGGACAAATGCATCACTTGTCTGTTGAGTCACTGAGATGGCTTTTGTGTACACAATACAACTTTAAACACGTCTTGATTTTTATAGCTACTTAATTAATGATCAAGGACTGTTGGTAAAGTCTTCAAGAAAGCACACCTGAGCACCCCAGAAGGTCTGAAAAGTGTCTAGTAAAATTGTGGATTCTATTATTATAGCAATTGACTTTTTATTTTATTTTAATTTATATTCATGAAAAGAAACTGTTTTGTAAAAGCTGTTAACAGCTAAAGTACAACCCCATGTGAGGAAAAGTTGGGGCAGTGTAGAAATGCAAATCAATATATATATATATATATATATATATATATATATATATATATATATATTGTAGTTCAACAATTACTGACTGTAGTCCATCTTTTACTCTGCATGCTTTGTTATATACAGGTCCTTCTCAAAAAATTTGCATATTGTGATAAAGTTCATTATTTTCCATAATGTAATGATAAAAATTTAACTTTCATATATTTTAGATTCATTGCACACCAACTGAAATATTTCAGGTCTTTTATTGTTTTAATACTGATGATTTTGGCATACAGCTCATGAAAACCCAAAATTCCTATCTCAAAAAATTAGCATATCATGAAAAGGTTCTCTAAACGAGCTATTAACCTAATCATCTGAATCAACGAATTAACTCTAAACACCTGCAAAAGATTCCTGAGGCTTTTAAAAACTCCCAGCCTGGTTCATTACTCAAAACTGCAATCATGGGTAAGACTGCCGACCTGACTGCTGTCCAGAAGGCCATCATTGACACCCTCAAGCAAGAGAGTAAGACACAGAAAGAAATTTCTGAACGAATAGGCTGTTCCCAGAGTGCTGTATCAAGGCACCTCAGTGGGAAGTCTGTGGGAAGGAAAAAGTGTGGCAGAAAACGCTGCACAACGAGAACAGGTGACCGGACCCTGAGGAAGATTGTGGAGAAGGGCCGATTCCAGACCTTGGGGGACCTGCGGAAGCAGTGGACTGAGTCTGGAGTAGAAACATCCAGAGCCACCGTGCACAGGCGTGTGCAGGAAATGGGCTACAGGTGCCGCATTCCCCAGGTCAAGCCACTTTTGAACCAGAAACAGCGGCAGAAGCGCCTGACCTGGGCTACAGAGAAGCAGCACTGGACTGTTGCTCAGTGGTCCAAAGTACTGTTTTCGGATGAAAGCAAATTTTGCATGTCATTCGGAAATCAAGGTGCCAGAGTCTGGAGGAAGACTAAGTACCCACAGTCAGTGATGGTCTGGGGTGCCATGTCAGCTGCTGGTGTTGGTCCACTGTGTTTTATCAAGGGCAGGGTCAATGCAGCTAGCTATCAGGAGATTTTGGAGCACTTCATGCTTCCATCTGCTGAAAAGCTTTATGGAGATGAAGATTTCATTTTTCAGCACGACCTGGCACCTGCTCACAGTGCCAAAACCACTGGTGAATGGTTTACTGACCATGGTATTACTGTGCTCAATTGGCCTGCCAACTCTCCTGACCTGAATCCCATAGAGAATCTGTGGGATATTGTGAAGAGAAAGTTGAGAGACACAAGACCCAACACTCTGGATGAGCTTAAGGCCACTATCGAAGCATCCTGGGCCTCCATAACACCTCAGCAGTGCCACAGGCTGATTGCCTCCATGCCACGCCGCATTGAAGCAGTCATTTCTGCAAAAGGATTCCCGACCAAGTATTGAGTGCATAACTGAACATAATTATTTGAAGGTTGACTTTTTTTGTATTAAAAACACTTTTCTTTTATTGGTCGGATGAAATATGCAAATTTTTTGAGATAGGAATTTTGGGTTTTCATGAGCTGTATGCCAAAATCATCAGTATTAAAACAATAAAAGACCTGAAATATTTCAGTTGGTGTGCAATGAATCTAAAATATATGAAAGTTTAATTTTTATCATTACATTATGGAAAATAATGAACTTTATCACAATATGCTAATTTTTTTAGAAGGACCTGTATATATATATGCGGCACGGTGGCCTGACAGTAAAAGGGTCTTGGGTTCAATCTACAGGTGGGGCTGTCTACAGAAACCAGCCTATTATCTAAGCTTGGCTTCCCACTGTCACCGTTTTGCTTGTATTTGATTGGGCTATTAACGACAAGCAAACTTTACTGTGTAATATATGTTTGGCCAGCAGGTGCCACTGCAGAGCTATCAAAGAAAATTGCATAAACGTTTAAAATTGCGCAAAACTGCATACTACACATTGCACTATATATGGAAAATATTCGTGCGTTTTATATTTATAAGCAGCCTGCTGAAATTCTCTCTCACAGTCCTGGTTGGGACGTGAATCCTCTATTAGTCCAGGGTATCCATGCTTTTGTGTTTTTTTTTTTAATTAAACATTTCAATTTAATTGAAATGTACAAAAACTCGACAGGATACAGAATTAGCACAAGTAACAAAGTCATTACAACTTGTATTGTATTGTTATTGTACAAAGTATTAATACAGTCAAGTCAGAAAGTCTGCACACCCCTTTCACCTTCTCCACGTTTTATTTATTTATTTAGCTAATTTATTAAAATTCAAAATGTAAAATATCATATGTACACAAGTGTGCACATCCTTTGATATGACACCCAAAAGTGAGCTGAGGTGCATTTTGTTTTCACTGATACTGCTTGAGATGTTTCTACAATTTAATTGGAGTCCACCTGTGGTAAATTCAATTGATTGGACATGACTGGGGACTGCCAACACCTGCCTATATAAGGTCCCACAGTTGACAGTGCATAACAGAGCAAACTCCAAGCCATGGGGTCAAAGGAATAATCTGCAGACCTCAGAAACAGGATTGTGTCAAGGCACAGATCTGGGGAAGGGTACAGAAAAATTGCTGCAGCTTTACAGGTTCCAAAGAGCACAGTGGCCACCATCATTCATAAATGGAACCACCAAAAATCTTCCTAGACCTAACTGAGTGATTGGGGAAGAAGGCCTTGGCCAGGGAGGTGAGCAGGAACCCGATGGTCACTTTGACAGAGCTCCAGCGTATCCTTGTGGAGATGGGAGAACCTATTAGAAAACCTGCTTCAGAGCACTCTGGACCTCAGACTGGGGTGAAGGTTTACCTTTCAACATGACAATGACCCGAAGCACACAGCCATAAGAACGAAGGAGTGGCTTCAGAGAAAGTCTGTGAATGTCCTTGAGTGGCCCAGCCAGAGCCCAGACCTGAATCCAATCAAACATCTGTGGAAGGAGCTGAAAATAGCTGTGTACCGATGTTCCCCATCCAACCTGATGGAGCTTACAAGGATATGCCAAGAGGAATGGGCAAAAATGTCCAGAAACAAATGTGCCAAGCTGTACGCCTTGAAGCTGTAATTGCTGCCAAAGGTGCATCAACCAAGTGTTAGGCTAAGGGTGTGCACAGATATGTAACCCTTAAATAAACAATTTTTGTCAGTAAAATAAAATTGCAAATTTCGAACCCCTGTTTTCACTTCGTAATTATTGGTGAGTGTGTGTAGATGTTTGAGGCAAAAAAAGAACTTAATCTATTGTAAAATGAGTCTGTAATAGAAAAAAAAAACTTGGAGAAGGTGAAAGGAGTGTGCAGACTTACCAGCTTGACTGTATATGGGATAACTTAAAACTTACACACCCACAAAAATACAAACACATCTAGTGCTTTTTTGTTTGTTTTTACTAAGTTAAAAGAATTGAAGAAGTGAACTCAGAAAGAATAGGTATATTGGAACAGTTTGGTTTGGCTCTGAAAGATTCATCAAGTTTTAATCATATGCTTATTCTACTTAAAAGCAGCAATGACTGTATTTTCACTTTACACTAAGGCTCCGTAAAGCTCTGGTCAGGCCACTAGAATTATAATTAAAAAATTATACTCTTTAAAAGGAATAAGAAAATCAAGTTTAGTCATAAATTGCTCATTTAGAAGTACATTACCAAACTCATCAAATACAGATAAAATAAGGATTTTTCCCTCAACTGTTTTGTCAGCAGTATGCCATAGGAGGGTTCTATGTGGTGAAAATTGTGGACAAAACATAACTTCTAAGCAAGCAGAGTCTGTTAATAGTATTTAGAGAGATATTGGAAGTTTATTTGTTGTTGTTGTGCTCATCTCCGGTTTATTTTCCGGTGTGTTTTGTTACCTTTAATGTAAAGCGACCTTGGGTTTGAGAAAGGCGCTATATAAGTTCAACTTATTATTATTATTATTTGGAATGAGAAACCAGAGGTTGGATTAATAAGACATCTAACTGTTATTTTTTGAATTTGTGTGATATATTATTTTTCAAAGTAACTTAAATTGTTTGTTAATTGGATAAACAGTTTACCTGCTCAATCACTTGGTGAACCTTTACATTATTGTCGAGCCGTACAGCTGAAAAATGGAAATCAATGTCAGGAGTACACCTTCAAAAGCCTGACATCTATTCCACTGGGGATCTTGTGTTCTGAGGAACCCAGCGGAATAATCATTATCCCACCTTAATCAGGTTTACACCAATAACTCAGCAGCAGCATATAAAGCTGTCCCATCTCCACACCTTGTCCCGTCTGACCACATATCAATAGAAATTATTCTATCTTACAGACTTCTAATCTGCAGAGCATGACCAGCTGTTAAAACTATCCAAGACTGGGGTTAAGAACCCACTGCTGCAGGACTGTTTTGAAAACACATACTGGGAGTGATTTACATATAGTTTAAACTCAGAGAAATACAACTCATCTGTTTTGGCTTACATAGCTTTTTGCACTGATGCTTGTTGACCACCTAGACCATGAAGATGTTCCCAAACCAAAAGCCAAGGGTAAGGGATGCTGCCTATAGGTCGGGGACATGCTGGCTAGTAATGCCCGGAGAAAACTGAGGAAGGGCATTAAAGAAGCCAAGCGCAGATAACAGCAGCGCATTGAGGTCAACATTGAAAACAACAATTCCTGCAGCATGTCCGTTAAAACCCTAACGGACTACAAGAACAGCACCCCACAGACCAGCTATGACGGCATGCTTCCTGACACCCTAAACCAGTTCTTTCCACACTGTTGTCAACTCAACAGCAGAGTGAGAACTCAAAGACCACCACTATCCAGGGAGGTGCCTGCACCTGCCTTATAGCACCATATCCACTCTGAGGATTGACATCACCAAAGCAGCAGGATGTATACTAATTGGCAGGGTTGTATACTAACATCTTTAACATGACTCAGACCCATCACTACCGTGCCTGTGCCCAAAAAGCAATCAGCCAGCTGTCTCACTGATTGAAGTGCTTTGAAAGACTTGTCCTAACACATCGGAACCAACATCCCCACTGATCTGGACAGCCACCAGTTTGCCTACCGTGGAAACAGATTGACAGGTGATGCAGTCTGATTGCCATTCACATAACCCTGTCCTATCTGAAGCATCGTAACAAATACAATAGGAAGCTATTTGTGGACTTTAATTTTATTTTATTATAATAGACTGATAGACAATCCTAGCAAAATGGAAGTAACCAACACACTCTGCTCATGGATTCTGGTATTTTTCACTAACAAACCGCAGAACGTAAGAGTGGGCAACCACACATCGTCCACTCTTACCCTGAACACAGGAGCAGTACAGGGCTGCGTTCTCAGTCCAGTCCTTTTCACTCTATTTACACATAATCGCGCACCCATCCACTCCTCTAACACTATAGTGAAGTTCGCTGACAACACCACTATAGTGGGACTAACCAGAAAATGACAAGACTTACAGTGGTGTTCAAAAAAATAGCAGTCCAACACCATTAACTTGATAAATCAATGTTTTTAGTAGAAATGCTATTTCTACATAGCAAAAAATTTACTTGAAAGTGTAGTAGAGTATTGAAAACAAAACAAACCCAACAATTAGGACATGCATGCCGTTCATTCAGAGTAATCGAAGCATTGATTGAAAGGGGGTTGTTCAAAATAATAGCAGTGAGGAGTTCAATTGGTGAAGTCACTCATTCTGCAGAAGAACGGGTGTCAATTTTGGCCCTTATTTAAGGTAGGAGGGTGGCAAATGTTGCACAGGTTGGTCATAGCGCATTTCCTTCTGAAATACTGGGTAAAATGGGTTGTTCCAGACATTGTTCTGATGAACAGCGTACTTTGATTAAAAAGTTGATTTTAGAGGGAAAAAACATACAGAGAAGTGCAGCAAATGATAGGCTGCTCAGCTAAAATGATCTCAAATGCCTTAAAGTGACAACCAACACCTGAAAGATGCAGAAGGAAGAGTGGAACTACTGTTTGAATGGATCAAAGAATAGCCAGAATGGCAAAGGTTCAGCCAGTGATCACCTCCAGAAAGATCAAGAAACATCTGAAGTTCCCAGTGAGTACAGAAGATGATTAAGTGAAGCCAATTTACCAGCAAGAACTCCTTGCAAAGTTCCGTTGTTAAGAAAAAGACATGTCCTGAATGGGTTCAAATTTCCCAAAGAACACATTGACTGGTCCAAAGAGAAATGACTCAACATTTTGTGGACTGGTGAAAGCAAAATTGTTATTTTTGGGTCAAGTGGCCATAGACAGTATGTCAGATGACCCTCGAGCACTGAATTCGAGCCAAAGTACACTGTGAAGACAGTAAAGCATGGTGGTACAAAATGATGATATGGGGATGTTTTTCATACCATGGTGTTACGTCTATTTATCACATACAAGGGATCATGGATCAGTTTAAATATATCAGAATACTTGAGGAGATCATGTTGCCCTATGTCGAAGAAGAAATGCCCTTAAAATAGGTGTTTTAACATGACAATGACCCAAAACATCTTGGTTACAGACAAACAAGATTGAGGTAATAGAGTGGCCAGCCCAATCCCCTGACTTCAATCCCATAGAGAACTTGTGGGCTGAAATCTGAAACGCGTTTTTTTGAGGCAAAACCCAAAATTGCAGAAGAACTGTGGAATGTAGTCTAATCATCCTGGACTGGAATACCTGTTCAGAGGTGCCAGAAGTTGGTGGACTCCATGCAACACAGATCTCGGAAACAATTGTTATGCCACTAAATATTAGTTCAGTAATTTAAAGTAAAGTGAAACCTCAAACATTTTCAGTTTATAGATACCTTTTTTGAGTTTTTAAAGAAAAATGCTGGCACTGCTATTTTTTTGAACAGCCTAATATTCATTTTTCTAAACTTTCTGTAAAGGATTAACACAAACTGGCTAAATGTTGTTAATGTTTTGATTTAGAATTAAAAGTGTAGTATTTTCAGTGCATTTGCATTTATGAAAATAAAAGTTATTATAATGATTTTGTGCTTTATTCGCTTTTTTAAAATCGCTGCTATTTTTTTTAACACTACTGTACTGTAATATGTGGGCAAACACATTAAGTTCACCAGAGCGGATGCGTGAAATAACAGGTTAGCATTCGTACATTGTGAGATCAATCCGAAGACAATTGAAAGTCCATATGTACCACAAACCAACACATATGGATCAGTATATGACTTAATTGATAAGGTTTGACTCTAATCATCCATTGGAGCACAAACTAGGAGTCATCAGGATGCTATATCACCAAGCTAACAGCATCCCCACAAACACAATTGCCAGGGAAGGAAAGAAATCTCATATTAAGAAGGCCATGGGTAAATGTGGACATTCTAACTAGGCATTTGTCAAAGCCGGGAAAACACCCAAACACTGCTCCAGTAGATCGAAGGAAGGAGAAGGACAACCACTGTCTAAGCACCAATCAGTGGTAATTACTCCAATGTGGTTGGAGTAGCAGAACAGTTGAGACATATATTTTTCAAACACCATGTATCAGTTGCTTTCAAACCACAAAACACGCTATGCCAGAAACTAGTTTACCCTAAGGATGAGGTTTCCTGGCACAAGCAGAGCAATATGCTCTTCTGGCAAACATGTCACAAGGTGTGCAAAAGTATTGGGGTGTCATCGCAAATTTTTGTTTCAAATTTCTCCAGACTGGACATGACTGGACATAGTTTGGAAAGGCACACCCCTGGGTCTCTAATGGTCCAGAATTTACACTGCAAGGTCAGGACAAAAAAGTTATGAAGTCTGAAAACATTCAAGTGGATCGCTGAGAAAAAAATGAAAAAAAGCTTGGCATAACTTTGAACCTTTCTAGAGTTTGGCATCTGGGCAAGAAATAACCAAATGGCTGCTCTAAAAGAGCTCCAAAAGTCCTGTGCAAAGATAGAAAAATATTTTAGATGTACAGCCATCTCTGTAGCACATGTGGCAAGCAAGTTGAACTCTTAGGGCAGATCAGCAAGTACTTTGCTGATTTATAATTTATTAATAATTTATTAATGTCCTCTGATAATTATTTTTTTCTTTCTTTTTGTTCTATTAGATCTCAGTTTAGCATTTGATACTAATATTTTAATGTTTTACTCGATAGGCTAGAACATACAGTAGGTATTAAAGGGCTTGCACTTTCTTGGTTTAAATCCTATCAGACTTCTTTTAATTTGTTTATGTAAATAATAATTGCTCGGGTGTCACAATCAATTCAGACCTCTTCTTTGATGCACATGTTATTAATATTACTAGAGTTGTTTTCTTTCACCTGTTCAATATCTCTAAATACTATCTGTTAATGACGCCGAAAAACTAATCCATGCATTTATAACTTCTTAGTTAGATTATTGTAATGATCTTCTCACTGGATGCTTTGGTAGATCAATAAACAAACTCCAGTTGGTTCTACATGCAGCAGCTTAAATGTTAACTAAAAATAGAAAGTTTAATCATATTAGCCCTATTCTATCATCTCTACACTGGCTGCCAATAAAATTTTGCATTAATAACAAAATACTTTTACTAAGCTATAAAGTGCTACATGGCCTGGTCCCATAATATTTGTGTAAACTTATTGAGCACTACAACCCAGCACGTTCACTTTGTTCATAAGGTGCAGAGTTACTTATAGTTCCTAGAATTGAAAAATCACAGCAGGGGAAGAGCATTTTCTTACAATGGGGAATAATCAGTTGCTAGATATGGAACCTGCTGTGTCTGCACTGAAAATGTCCAGAACTACCTATTGTCTTTATAACAGCCTGGACTGAATAATGAAGAACTCAAATTGTTTTTGTTTTTTTTCCTTTTAATAGTTATAACTTTTAGTTCATGTAAGGTTTGTTTAAATCCAATTCATTCAAATTATCCTCCAGGCCACCCAAGAAGATGGGTCCTTGCTGAGTCTTGTTCCTGTCAAGGTTTCTTCCTGTAATTTTAAAGGAGTTTTTTCCTGCCATTGTTGCCTTTAGCTTGCCCAACATGGGTTTTTGGTCTGTCGGTCCTGGATGCTGTAAAGTTGCTTTGAGACAATGTCTATTATAAAAATCGCTATACAAATAAACTTAACTTGACTTTGTCAGCAAGCACATCACTTGACTAATACTATGCATATGATGTAAAAAGTATTAACAGCACTATTGTTTGGGGCTGCTGCTTAGCACCTTGGACAAGTAGAATAACAAGAACTGAGAAATGAATTAATGCAGTCAAGTGCAGGAACCTCCTTAGAGAAAACCCCTTTTAGTGTGTACTTTGACTGGGTTGTCAGATCACCTTTCAACATGATCTGAAAAATGCAGCCAAATCAACACTGTTGCTTGGGGGCATTCTCTAAATGTCCCTCAGAGTCAAAACCCAGATTTAAACCCCATTAAACAACTGTGAAGAGAGTTCACAGATACTCAACATCCAATCTAACAGAAGTTAAGAACATCTACAATAAAGAATTGGAACCACTGCCCAAATCTAAGTTTATGAAGCTTGTAGAGATATGTCAAAAAGAGTTATAATAATAATAATAAGAATAAGATAAGTAGCAATACATTTGGATTTGCACTAGTGCTGATATTTGCTTATCAAGCTATGTTATACAACTAAGGTCATTATAGAACATTTGCTCCATTACCCCTGTATAAGTACCTACATCTTATAAATGTGTAGTTGTTAAACCCCTGGTTAGGAAATCTAAGCTTGATCCAAATCTGCTGTATAATTATAGGCCAATATCAAACTTTTAAGAGCATTTTTGCTTTTATCTGCTTGATTTTATATAACATTTTTATTATTTAAATACAACCAAATCAACAAAACTGCATTTATTAAGGTAGTTAGTGATATATTAATGTAATCTAATAATGGATGTGTTTTTTCTGTTTCTATTAGCTATTAGTGCTGTGTTAGATAATAAAATTTTACTGAATATGCTAAAAAGTATTAAATAATTTAACCCATTTGGGTTTAAATCCTATTTAGCTGACCACTACCAATTTGTCCATGCAAATAGTAAATGCTCTGAAACCACAAATAGAGTATGGTATGGTGTTTGGCCTTCTAATATTTAATTTACTTGTGTAGCTTAGGAAACTCAGTGTCTGTTGGCCTGGTATGGTAGCATAACATGGAGCATAGCGTATCTCTCCGTATGTGATATGGCTGTGTGTGGGAACCCTACACCTGCAGATAATGGATTGTGTAAGTAGCATTGGATTCACAATTGGCAACTGGAAACAACTAGATTGGGAGATAAAGGGGAAAAATCCAAAAAAAAAAAGGAAATTTCTTATTCTCTCTGAATCATTGTTTTACCATTTAAGCCAGATGATTCTTGGCATTATCAACCTGGGTCTGCCCATTATATCACAGACAAAATGGTCATAGTCATTCAGCACATTCAAGAAGTCAGCTGACTTTTTTATTGCCACATAACATCACTGAGCCTAGACCTTACCAATCAAAGCAACCCAAGATCATAACGCTGTCTCCAGAGGCCTGAACAGTGGGCACTTTGCATGATGTGTACATTTCCTAAACAAGGCAGAACAAAATTTTGGCTAATAAACATACTAAATACAGAATGACTGCACTCCACTAAATGTGCTAAAGAGTCATTGGGACAGACAAGAGATCCACTGTTAAGCCACATCCCTAACAATCACCAAAAAGCCAGACAAGGAAAGCCCAGAAAACCAGTAGTGGAAAAAAAACATGAAAAGGTGCCACGCCACCCATGAGCAGAACTTGAGAACAGGAATTGTGCTACAGTGCAAGGACGCCACCACGGTTTAATAGCTGGGACAAAACCAAGCCAGCAACAGGGCCAGCAGAAGAAGACAGGCAAGCAGTTGGTCATCCATTGAGGCAAACAAACAAGCAGACTGACAAACAAACAAGGACTCTACACAGAGCTTAGGCACAGGTACACCTATAAAGCAATGCCGCCAGGTGTAGAAAGTACTGTTTAACTTGGTAAAGCTTTACCAAGTCATGGGCTTAGAGAGACCTTATAGTTTATGATTATGATCACAATAACCAGATGTGTGTGCAACACGTTGTCAATAGCGACTGTTTTCCAACTGCAAAAAGTGAACAACACATCTAGCATTAAAGCACACTTCACAACTGTGTGTGTGTGTGTGTGTGGCAGGATATACTTAAAATAGGACATAGTGACTTGGGCTAGAAACAGTGATTAGACAGTGAGACCTGTTTCAAACCTATGCCCATTTTGGCATGGTTGCCTCATCACATAAGCACACACACACTCAGGGCCACACTCTACACAGCCTTGCTCCTTCTTTGTAGACAGGAAGGAAACATCCAAGGCACGTGACATTTGACCCAGCCTACATCCTAGAGAGGAGAGTGGGAGACTACCTGCTCCACACAGACCCACTTACTATGACCTTAGGGTCATCTCTTTTCCTTCATTTGTCTCTCTCCCTCTCTCTCTCTCTCTCTCTCTCTTTCAGGTGTGTGTGTGTACACAACATACTTTTGGGGACAAATATCAGAGACCACACCAATAAAATGGGTACCTCTTTACTAATGAGGACAAACACTTGAGGTCCAGAACTGCTTTGTTGTTCATAGACTTAAACTACACTATAATTTTGCAACAAATGCTAAATGAGAGTGTGATTGATTTCTTTTGCAAATAAAAGAAACACATAAAATAATGGAGGGATTGGGGACAGAACAGCAGTAAACAATGCAGGAAGGGAAGCAGTGAAAAAGCGGCAGTACAGGTGTGGTCACTGGAGGAAGCAATATACCAAATGCTCAGTTGCACACATGCAGTACACAAGAGTTGCTCTAAGAAGAAAAACAGCGCTATAAGATGCTAACATGTAAGTTCATAACCGAGTTTTATAGATTGTACTTAATTTTACTTAATGCTGTTTGTTTTGGTTTGTAAATGTCTCTACTTTAGGATGTTCTGGATAATCACTGCTTAACCGTTCCTTACAGATGGCTACAAACCAGCGTAAAAGAAGGCCTGGAGATGAAGCTGTGGTCTACATTAAAGCATTTATTAATAAATGAATAAATGACAAAAACAGTGCTGTCTTTTTTGTGGAAAGGCATTCACAGAAGTTGTTAGACATCTAGTCACAGTTCATTAAAATGAAATATATACACTGCTCAAAAAATTAAGGAAACACTTAAATCATGCATCGAATCTCAATGAACGAAAAATTCAAGTCAAAAATCTTTATTGATATAAATTGTGTAATTACAGAAGAACAAAATGACATAACAGTCAATAGAAACCAAAATCATCAACCCATGGAGGGCTGGATTCAAATTGGGCTGGACTCAACTGCCTACACACTCTGGCCACATGAGGCCAGGAATTGTCCTGCACCAGGAGGAACCCAGGGCCCACTGCCCCAGCGTAAGGTCTGACAGTGGCTCTGAGGATTTCATCTCGGTACCTAACAGCATTCAGTGTACTGTTGGCTATCACATGGAGGTTTGTGCGACCCTCCAGTGGTGGATCTGCCAATTCTGGTGTTCTCGAGCTGCACGGTGGCTGTGAGTACAGGTCCCACTGGAGGACGTTGGGTTCTTTTGCCACTCTTGTGGAGTCTGTTTCTGACAGTTTGTTTAGAAACATGCACACCAGTAGCCCACTGGAGGGCACTTGCTGGGTTGATGCTCTTCTACGGTCCTGTCCTGCTCTTATTGTGTAACGATCTGTGTCCTGGTATCTCGTCCATGCTCTTGAGACTGAAGTTTAACTAAATTAATGATTAAGTGTTCCCTTAATTTTTTTAGAGCAGTGTTCACAACTTCACAACCATTCAAAAATAGAAAATAGAAGAAATTTGTGCATACAAAAAATATCTCATACTGCATTTCATTACTAATACTTAAACTGGGTCATTTACTTAAAAAATCTGTAGCATTTATATGAATAGTTCATTAAGGGACATTATCGCAATTGTGCAACTGAGCATCCAGTATATTGTTTTTTAGAAATTGCCCAAGAATGCAGGGCGAAATGTCCTGAGGGTTTTTCCTCGAAAAGACTGAGAAAACATATTAACACCATGAACACTTAAATCACACATTGGATCTCAATGAACGAAAGATTCAAGTTAAAAATCTTTACTGATATAAATTGTGTAATCAGTTAAGAACAAAATGACATAACAGTCAATGGAAACCAAAATCATCAACCCATGGAGGGCTGGACTCAAATTCATACTAAAAATCAAAGTAAAACATTGAAATCATAGGCTCATCCAATTTCCGTGAATTTCATCACGGCAACTCATAATGCTACTCAGTAGTGTGTATTGCCCCCACGTGCCTTATGCACTCCCAGCAATGTCTGGGCATGCTCCTGATGAGACGGCGGATGGTGTCTGAAACTGAGAAAACATATTAACACCATGCCCAAAGTTTTAAATCTATTGGTAAATGACGCAGACAAGGTGTTATGTTTCCTAGAGCATGACATATGTGTTCACAGAGAATATTACAGGCTGCCAGAGGAGGACTTCAGCTTGCTAAAATGAGTAAAATAGTGGAGAGGGGAATTAAAAATTTCAAAGGAAAAAAATGGATGAAATCACAATTTCACCCAGACAATAAGTTCAACCTACTGTTTTTGTATTATATATAATCCATGTGACAGATGTGTAATTTTATTAATGTGGTGTTTCATTATTAGAAAAACTACATACAGCAACTGACATAAATAGGAGGAGGAGTTTTTGGACAGGATACTGAAGATTATATGCCAGGATCATCCCGTAATACCTTTAAAGCAGTAGAAAACTACCCAATAAAATTGTCTATTTAATTTTGTACAAATCCAATTCCAAACGATTAACACAGTGTTTGTGGTGTGCATAAGCACAAATACAGTTGTGGTCAACATAACTGTCACCCTTGATTGTTTAGTATGAAAAGTCAATATCTTTAGAAATTAGTGCCCTAATAGCATATTTAAATACCAGATACATTCAACAAAAATGTTGATATGACAACATACATGCAGTCATGTCAAGAAGTAAAGAAGAAACATAGTATATGACATGGACAGGATTAACGGCACCCTTCTCTAATACTTGGTTGCACAACCTTTGGCAGCTGTGACAGCCCCCAAACAGCCATCTGTGAGCTTCTGGCACCCATCAGCTGGTAGTGTTTTCCACTCTTTTACCGCAATTCTCTCAAGCTCTTGATTGTTTGCAGGGTTCTTTTACCAATAGCAGATTTCAGCTTTTCCAAAGATTTTCAACTGGATTGTGATCAGGACTCATTGCTGGCCAATTTAAAACAGTCTATTTTCTATTTTTACCATTCTTCTGTACTTTTAGATGTGTGCTTTGGGTCATTATCCTGCTGTAGGACCAATTTTGTTTAACTCAAACATAGTTTTGTTGCACTTGGGTGAACATTTTGCTCCAAAATGCTCTGATAATCTTCTGATTTCATTGTTCCTGTAACACGTTCAAGACCTCCAGTCCCACCATTATGCATCCTCTACCATGTTTCACTGTAGGTAGGGTGCACATTTCTTTGTAGGCTTTATTTTATTTTCTAGAAATATACCACTAGTAAGCATTTGATTTCATCTGTCCATGGAATTTTTTCCAGAATGTTTGTGGCCTATATATGTAAGTTTTTGGCAAAGTTTAGCTTTCGCCCTTAGATCCCTATTTTTTCAGTGTATGGCAGATGATACAAGTTGAAAACATCACAGATGTCTCTAGCTTAGCCTGAAGCTCTTTGGATTCTGTACATGGCTTCTTTCTACATTTTGAACTACCTTTTGAGTTCTCTCATCAATGTTATTTTGTGTTTTTAGTCCCTAGATCCACATCCAATAATTACATTTTCTTTTAGGGTGGCATGGTGGCTTGGTGGGTAACACTGTTGCATCACAGCAAGAAGGTCCTGGGTTTCATTCCCAGGTGGAGCGGTCCGGGCCCTTTCTGTGTGGAGTTTGTAGGCTCTCCCCGTATCTGTGTGGGTTTACTCTGGGTGATCCGGTTTCCTCCCACAGTCCAATAACATGCAGTCAGGTTCACTGAAGCTACTAAAATCACTCTAGGTGTGAATGTGTGTTTGTGTGTGTTGCCCTCTACACAGTGTTTCCTACATTTAGCCCAGTGAATCGTACCCACTGCGACCCTGAATAGGATAAAGCGGTGATAAAACAAACAATGAATGAATGAGTGAATAAATAAAAAAGATAACAAATGAATCAGTAAATCAATAAATCAATGAATAAAACATTTTCATATAGGCTAACTAATTTAAACCTTATATACATTACAATTTTATGTTGTTGTAATTATTAAATATAACAATTGTAATATTAATTAACATACATAAAGTTAGTTTAAATCATTTTAAACATTATTATTTCCAAATAATAGCCACTTTTAAAGTAATTTTAATAGAAATGGTTAAACATTTGCAAGTTAAAATGGAACAAAAACAAATAAATGGTAAGAGTCAGCATTCAAAATAGTTGCCGGATGACTTAAAAGCAGCAGATACACAATAAGACATAAACTGTATATGTACTTTGTGTGCATATTTATACAATGCATACTTATCAACTGTAACAAGCAATCTGTAGTATACATATTCTTTGCTACATTAAAATCCTAGTAATACGTCTATTTATTTTATCCTAGTTATGTTTGTTTTCCATTGAATCCCTGAACTAGTCCTACTAATACCATTGAGGTAAAGTTGCTTCTTTTGTTTTTTATTCTGAATCTGTTAATGTTTATGTAATTTGATAATCAGTACATAACATCAGGCTATTTAGTATTTAGCCATGAATACAATTCCAAAATAGGCACTAACACCAGGACATTTTCCCAACTGCAATGCATAGTAGAGGTAAAATTATGTTTTAGGACTGTATTGGTAACTGACAGTTTGCAGTCATTGAAGAAACAATGCATTTACAATTGTAAGGACACAAAAAATTTAGGGATTTTAATTCTATTATCTAAGGACATTCAGAGGCTGGATGAAACAATACATTGATTCAAAAACACATGGTAATTGCCAACAAAATGGTTTCGAGCAATCAAGCAATTTATCCAGGTCAGGATCAGAATACAGAGGCTCTCTAGATGTTTACTTTTTGCCAAACAAGAAAAGAAAAAGAAAATGTTAGTTAAAAAAACATGTATAAGGTTTAGGGCCTCTGCCCATTACAGACCCTGAAAAAGTCCTTACTCCCCCCACTTCCACCCCTGGGCACAAGGCAGGAATACCCTGGACAGGATATCAGTCCATCACAAAGTTTTGGCCAGCTCCTTCCCCAGACATAGCCCCTCATGTCTGTGATGCAAGATGGGGAAAAAAACCTTAAAATGATAAAGAAAATTATTGAAAAACACCCTGCTAGTTTTAATAAATCACATCTTTTCTCTGGCATAATCTAGTTTCCTCTATGGTTTTCCTATGGTTTTGTGATATTTATTATGTTTTGTTTTTAAATTTCTAATTTTAAAGCTTCTTTTTAGTAAATTTAAAATTCACAAATGGATGAATGACAAATCCACTTGATGACTTCTAGATTTAAACTTTCTTACTTTTTTACTTATAATTCACACTTTAATTTAATTATTTCTATATCTGACTCCATCTTCTTTTTCTCACAGTCATAATTTTGTTCTGCCTCTCCATTATTCAGTCTTTCCCTTTGTTCATCTTTCCTTTTCCTACTCACTTTCTCACACAGATTTTGTTCCTTTTTGCTGGGGGTCCCATTAAGTCACATTGTTTAGCATGACCCCAAACACAATCTATCTGGTCCAGACATGTCCTGTTTCCTGCTTCTCTGGAACTACTGACCGCCTTTAGGTCTGGCCCAATTACTGTAAAAATATTAATATTATAAAAGTGCGTTGCACCTTATCACAAAGTCCATTTTCCTGTTAATATTTATGGCATGTGAAAATAAACTATTATGTGCTTTGAATGAAGTCTTTATTACTTTCACACTTTTAACCAAGGTGTGTGTATGTGATTGTAGATGGAGGGTCCTGAGCTTATACTGGGTGCTAAAGGGGTGATTTGATTAAGGGACACTATCTGTTCACTTTGAATAGGATAAAGCGGTGCATTTTAAAACAGACAATGAATAAATGAATGAAGTTAACTGACTTTTTAAAAGCCTTCACATTTTTTATCAAAGACGCAATAATCATTTTAAAATACAAAATTTCCCACATTTAATTTTTACATACACTGCATGTAGCAAAATGTGTAAAAGGTGTACATTTTTAACTACAGTTTCAATTAACTGGCGCAGTGGCAAATCTGGTACAGTAAAGCCACACTGCAATATGGGTCCTGAAAACCTTTGCACAACTTAATTTTTGGTTACTGTTTCTGGAGTTGTTTCTTTAGCTCACGTAGGCTCTTTTAGGACTCTTTAATTAAAAAAAGTTATGTCTTAACCACTCACACAGACGCTGGCTTTTAAACTTTGTGCTGATAACAATTGGAATGGTCCTTTTCTTTTTGGCCAAGAAAACAACAAATTCCTTATTTCAAAATTTACAAAGTTTGTCATGGATTTGTCAGAACACAGCACAAATGTCCACTTTACATTGGTCCATTTAGATACACCTGAGCCAATAAAAGTCTGCAGATCTTTTGGATGTTGTTGATACTGTATAACAACAAGTTCAAAGACATGCAGTCAGGCTAATTGGAGCTACTAAAATTTGTCCTGAGTGTGTGTGTGTGTGTGTGTGTGTGTGTGTGTGTGCGTGCGTGTGTCTGCCCTGTGGCGGACTGGCAACCTGTCCAGGGTGTTTTCTGTCTTTTGCCCAATGGATCAGATCCACTGTGACCCTGATTTGAATAAAGCGGTGGCAAACAGACAATGAATAAATAATAACACATAATAAAATGTTATACATTATATGGATCTTCATGTATTACTTCATAAAAACTGTATTAAAACAAATGGCAAAACAAATACACAATGCTGCATAATATGTAAATATGCTGTTATAACTGTAGTCATAATTTTTAAAAAGTATATAAATTACACAGATTTTTTTATCAGTGTAGAAACATTCTCAGGATTTCCGGTATTTGGATCCCATTTCCTGAGGTCCACAGGAAAGAACTAAGTGTTAAAAGCATAGTGAAAACACCCTATTGCATGCCATTCCGCATCAGCCTGATCACAGGGCACTTTGAAATACGGGACACTATTTCACTAGAAATATTGAGCTTAAAGGTGTTTAAAAGAAATCATAGTGATGGAGAGGCACCACAAAACAGGGAGACATTCAAGTCTGATGCACCGCACAGTATCTAAACAAAGCAACCTTATTTTAAAAGGTGAGTCTTTTTATTAATTCATTTAGTTTTGTTCAGTTTTATGTTGTTCACATCTCAAGTTTTTGTTCCAGTTTATTTTATTTTAAAAAGTATTTTCAGAAAGAAATATATTATTTACATTGTTGTTTGGGGCAGATTAACCACAAGCTCCTTCACTGTTCTTATTTAATGTACTCTTCTTTTTTGTAAAGCCTTTAACCTTAGTTTGGTGTGTCAGCCAAACTAATTTCATATGAATAGATATTTAGCAATATTTTAACATTTTTTAAATTGTTTTCAAAAATTGTTTATTGTACTCTTATTTTGGCTTGATTAATAACTTTAAGCATGTTTTCATATTTGTTTAGTGCTGGTATTTGATCAAAAACTTTTCAATGCAATTATTTTGATACTTTTCACTTGGGCCCAAGAGGAGACTGTACTTTAAAAAATAGATAAGGTAAATTTGGCAAGAGGGATCAAGCCTTTTATTTAAATTTTATTTTAATACAGACAAATAAGAAGCATTTTAGACTATCCATCTCATATGCAAAATAAGAGGCTACAATGGATGTGTTTAGGGCTTGTGTGCTAAAACATTGCTATTAACAATTCTATATTACACCAGGCAGCGGGCAAATCGTGTCATAACGTTAGCATTAACAATGACGACCCATTTGGAGGGAAGATATGATTGGTATATTTTAACTTTAAATACTCCAATTGCTCCAAATTCCTCCATAAAAAGAAGCTTTATCACTTTATCACAAAAAATATTAGATAAAAGGTCACAATTGAACTCTTCAGGTATGCCATTTTTTCTTAAGCTAGTATACCAGCTGACTATTTTAACCATTTATTTCGTTACTTTTAACTTTTGATGCCCAAGAGGGATACCATTTTGTCATGCTAAACAGATAAAGGAAGTAGTTTATTTAGTTAGCTTCAGAATTAGTGGCAGCTTGATAACATGAATTAATAGATACATAATAGAAAATGAATAAATACAATTTCTGGATTATTAATAAGGTTACAATTTATTTTAATCTAACCTATTTACATACACATACAATATGTTTATTATAGTTATTTTAATTTACAAACCTCATTACTAGAAAAGTTAAGACTTTTAAAAGAATGACCAAATCACAAATCTGTGATTTGTTAATTCCTTTGAAACTTAATTTCACAAAAGTACAAAGAAAATAAATTATGTTTTTACTGACCAACTTAGTTGTGTTTTCTAAATATAAACAAATTTAGATTTTTAGTCATGTAACACACTCAATGCAAAAACTTTTACCACTGTGCGAAAACATCTTCTATAATTTTCATTTTTTGTTAAATTGTTTGGGAACTGTTGATACCAACTGTTGCAGTTGAAGTCAAGTGACTGAGACATGCATAAAATATTATTGTCTAATCCTAACGGCTACTAAAAAGTGAAAAAAGATTTAAAACTTTGCTAAAATACTGCATTTACATTACTGGTCTAAAAGTAAAGTGGTGCAGAAATAAACTAAACCAGACAAAAAACATGACATCATACTTTAACACCAACAAAATACGATCAATACCAGCAGACAGGAGTCAAGCTAAAACTAAGCCTTATTAAACTGAGGTGCAACTTATTAGAATCTGAAATATGATTGGTTCCTAAGACTAATCATGACATAGATTTCCATAATGCTTAGTCAGACCTAGTAGCAGGGGCGGCTCGTTCCTTAGGGCAATCGGGCGACGCACCACCAAAGGACGAAACGGAAGAAATTTTTCTATCACAGCTGTGACTGTTCTGGACAGTCTGTCTTGCCTCGGAATATCATAGTCCAATCAGCGTCGAGTTGTGTTCCGTACAGTACCGCCCCTTTTTGGGCGATTTCAGTCTGAGATTGCTCTCATAGACTCATGTTAAGGCTCTTTTTTTCGAACTGCAGGCGCTGCAATACATTCTGAATGGGTTCCGGGAGGGCTCGCAATTACGTGCTTGCGTCACACGTAACCTGATGTCGCGATCTTGTCACCATGACTACCATTACCTCAGTTCGGAGCAACTCCATCGTGTAATCAGGATAAATGAGCAACTTAAGAATTAGGGCCACCAAGACCAAATTTAAACATCAAGCAAGTATCTACAAAGGGGGGAAAATCATATAAGTTACAAGTAAATTACAGTAATGTAATTTTTAAATTGTGAATTGTGATTGCACTTATTGTATCTCCCCAATTGTTTAATTGTACTTCTTTATTCATTGCACATCAGCCCCGATGCCAATCTTTATTCTGGATCTGCTGCACCTAAAATAAATATCTGATGAAGACATTAAATTGTTAGGGTGGAGGCTTTACTTAATTTTATGATTAATGGTAAAGCTGGTCTCTCTCCATGTTCAAAGTTATTTGTGAGGGCAAACTGACAGATGACTTAAGATGTTAATTATTTAAGCTTTAATTTACCCATTGAATTGGTCACCTTGGCCATCATCGCAACAATTGCCCCCCCTGAGAGATTTGGCAGAAGCCGCCACTGCCTAGTAGGTAATAACTATAAGATTCTAACTGTGCTTCTGTAATAAGGAAAAGATAACTTTATAATTAAATTAAATATTTATAAATAATTAAAGCGTCAGCTCCCACTATCAATTAAAATGTACTTGCTCTTGCATAAGTTCAAATCAACCATACACATATTCAGAGATACAAGAGAAACCCAATAATTTAACATTCTTAAGTACAGTTGATAGTCTAGTGTATAATCTGATGCAGTATGCCGAATAACAGTTATTACATTTAAATTGGAGGAGGAGCAGCGCGGACAGATTTTACCCCTCCGCGCTTTCGACAGCCGTTTGGCTCCGAGGCGGAGAACTGCATAAGTGCGAGCGTTTCCACAATCGACACGATCCCAAAAAAGAGAAACGGAACGGGGGGTTCCGCGTCCTGTACCACTCTGGAATTATTGCTACCGCTTCTGTATCAACTTCAAATCGTACTCTGTTGGTGTCTGGCCAAAAGCGGATGATTTGTACATACTTTGTGTGCCTTTGGTGCAGGTAAACGAGACAAACTACACTTCATGTAAGTTTGGCATCACTTCTCTCTCTCTCTCTCTCTCTCTCTCTCGCTCTCTCCCTCCCTGTGTCTCTCTCTTGTGTGTGTGTGTGTGTGTGCGTTTTTGTTACACGATGTCCTCAGGTCCACTGACCGCTAGCTTGAGGTAACTTTTATAGTAGCTAGTATGCAAGCTATATCACTGTATAAAACAAAACATAAAACCTTAAACTTTTTTACCTTCGCATAATGCAAATGTTTATGTTTTCAAATAAACAGAATTTGTACATTAAACTGCAGAAGTGGATGTTTTATTTGGGAAAACAACAAATCATGAAATTGCAGCATTAATATCCAAACTTTAAATATTTTAGGTTGAGTAAGGTCACAGTGTTATATACCTTTATTATAGTGTCAATAAAAACACCAATACCATATTTTTTTCTTAAATCTTTTTCGTTTGTATTCTCAAATTCACAAAGAGGAAAATAATTTATTTTAAGAAACCTAACCTAGCTTAGCCAGCTAATCCAAAGTAAGCAAGCAGGTTTAAAACTGCCTCTCAGATTCGTTGAGAACACACCCTTGAGCTGACTGGTTGTAAATTGCCTACACATCTGATGTGGATTTTATTGTCACCTCCTAAAACACAAGAAAAACTATACAAAACTTTGGGTGTAAATGAGATGTACATTTAACTATGACAACATCTTTCATGCTCTATGTTTTTCTTTTTTAAGTAACTGCATTTTACAATATCTGTATGGTAATTTAGCTACAAATACAAATATCAGGTGGCATGGTGGCTAAGTGGGTAGCACTGTCGCCTCGCAGCAAGAAGGTCCTGGGTTCGATCCCCAGGTGGGGCGGTCTGGGTCCTTTCTGTGTGGAATTTGCATGTTCTCCCCGTGTCTGCGTGGGTGTGCTCCGGTTTCCTCCCACAGTCCAAAGACATGCAAGTGAGGTGAATTGGAGATACAAAATTGATATAACCTTGTAAACTGATGAACCATGTGTAATGAGTAACTACTGTTCCTGTCATGAATGTAACCAAAAGTGTAAAACATGACGTTAAAATCCCAATAAACAAATACAAATATCTAATTTTAAAGTTATTTGGCATTTGTCAAATGCAGCCTTATGCCTTGTTTCCAATAAAAATCTGTTAATTTTACTATAAAAATATACTACTTAAAAAATACTACTTTAAATGGAATTGGCAGTTTCTTTTTTATGCACTTATGCACGTCATATTAAAGACATTTGTGGAATTAATCTTTACTGAATTATATATCTTTGTCAATGTGTCTTTTATACATATTGTGGCATCAGCGAGAAGGAAGGAAACATTTCTGCTCTTTAAACTATACGAGGCAGCACTCTTTATTTAGTTGCTTCTGGGCCAGTTACCAAAGCACGGAGAAGAGGCTACATCTAAAATACACAGACCACTCCCACTATGCTTTAAAAGCCAACAGAACCAGTTACTAAACACAACACATTTCACGTAAAGGGTAACTTCACAAATTCACATAAACACAAACACAAAATGTGCTATGCACTACATCATTTTAGACACATCTCAATAAGCATGAACACTTACAACATTTCGACTATTAACCTGTTTTTAACCATTATCAATGTTTCGGCTGTGGGCACATGGCATCATGGGATCCAGTGCTTTCACAGCCAATGACGCACACAGGTAAAATGCCCCCTGCATTACTATACCGGCAAGCCTACCGGACGCCACATTTTTATGTGTTTAATGACTTATTTACTACCTTTAAAAATGTATTGTGGAAATAAGTGCACTTGTTCTCATTCGCATATATACTGAGGGATACTCAGCAGAAGGTATTAGAGATCTCAGAATTAAAAAAGGAACTACTGCCATAATGTGACTTTAGTCATATTAAAATGGCAGTGGTGGGGCTGGAACCAACAACCTTTGGATTACTAGTCCAGTACATTAACCACTAGGCTACAACTGCCCTTTACCTAGCCCCCAGCAGGGCCTGACTCTTAAGTGTACTAAATGTACTAAATAATATCATTCATCTCTTAGGAATGTGCAAGTTTCATGTGTATTACTTTATAATACATGTACAGCACTGTCTGTTCATCATGAATCCTTGTGGGAGTGTGACTCACAGATCTGGCATTAATATTAAGCATAGTAAACTTCCACATAACAAATACCTAAGAGTACTTAAATTCACACACAAACAAAACTCAACAAATCATAATTTACACTGGATGCTGGCACTATTTTGTATGAATACATACGCGTTTGTGCAAAACTTAAGGTTTTGCAAGAAACAAATAAAAAATAGAAGAGCAACAGGTGAATACTGCTATTCTAAAGTAAAGAAACAAAGAAACAAACATGATGTCACATTTAAACTTAATTTTTTTTGCATTTAGCTACTTAACATTGGGTATAGCTGACACTGAATTTGAAATATTATTAACTAAACTGGGATGAAGCCAAAAAACCTAAATTGGCTACCTTTTTACATCACTGTGCAAATTGTATGGTTTGAATTTAAATGGTTTGTTATTTGCCTGTGATATGTAATGTGGTAATGGTAATGGTAGGCCACTTACTCTCAGTCCATAATGTACAATAAACTTGATTGTTTAAAGGCACATGCAAGCTTTTTCACTTTTTGGTCTCTTATACCCAATTTAGATATCTGACATCACTATTATACATTAACATACCACAGCCACCAATCCAGGAGAGTTAGGGCTACCATGTGCTTCCTCTGAGACACATGCAGCCAGGCAACTGCATTTTCACATACTGCTTCCCATTGATGCTCTTAAGCAGGTCGACATAGTAGGTGTGGTGATGGAAGAGTCACATCCACTTCCAATTCCAAAAGCTTACAGACACTGTGAATTGGCTGGTGTTAATAGAGAAGGGCAACAGAGTGCTGTTTCTTCCAAGAGAGGACAGCTCCTGGCCACAAACAGCTTTTGGCATTATTGGAGCTCGGGCATGGGAACGCCTCCAGATGTCTACACCTGCAAGTCTCACACATTTTAATGAAGCATAGAAAATATAGAGTAGGTATGGCAAATATATTTATTAAACTTGATTAATATATAAAATGCTGCAGTTGCAAAGATCACTGACAATGTCACTGCTGTGTATGTAAAAACGTATCATATTTACTTATATACACACACAACACTGTGCTGTACTTGAACATGTACATTAATTATACTTAAATGTCCTTATTGCTTTATAGCTTTTGCTTCAAGCAATTTTGCCTACAAGTAGTTGGATTTGTGATCTAATTTGGCCTTATTGCTAGTCTGTGTTATATTGATTGCCTGTGGTATGCATGTGGCCTCACACACACACACACACACACACAGTCATAGTCTTTCTCTTTTACATACATTTGTTGTCAGCCTCAATAGAGAAACTCATAGTCCTACTGATGATCTTGTTGCAGTAAAATTTAATACCTTGTTATGACAATGTGCTCAGGAAAAACGCACACACATATCCTAAAATAAGGAAAATACATGGGTCCTAATACAGTGAAAGTAAATACCCCTGTAAGTCTGTGATCATGATATATGTACTATATCATATTGCGTCCTGCCTCGCTAATAGGGACCAGATTTTTAAAAACACATACTTGCAATGTGCACATTCCTCTGCATTCTTTCCTATATGCAGGATTCCATGGAAAGCTTTTACCAAGAAAAACACAAAACATTTTAAAGTTTAAATAATAGTAATTCATTTTGGCTGATAATTTTAGCAAACATTCACATTAACAAATTGAAGTCATATGTTTACATACACTTTAGCCACATTCATTAAAAAGTTTTTCAGAATTTCTGACATTTATGTGAAATGACAGAACAATACAATTACATTCCCAGTGGCTCAGAAGTTTACACACACACAGTTAGTATTTGTATAGCTTTGCCTTTAAATTGTTTAATTTGGGACAAATGCTTTGGGTAGCCTTGCACAAGCTTCTCACAATAAGTTGCTGGAATTTTGGCCCAGTCCTTCTGACAGTACTGGTAAAACTGAGTAGGGTTTATAAGCCTTCTTGCTTGCACACACTTTTTTAGTTCTGCCCATAAATTTTCTATGGGATTAAGGACTTTGTGGGCTTAAGGTCAGGGCTTTGGGATGGCCACTCTATTACCTTTACTTTGATGTCTTTAAGCTCCTCTAATTTTGCCACAACTTTGGAACTATGCTTGGAGTCATTGTGGATTTTGAAGACGCATTTGCACCCAAGCTTTAAATTCCTGTCTGATGTCTTAAGATTTTGCTTTATTATCTCCATTTAATTTTTTCCTCCTCATAATGCGATTTATTTTGTGCACCGGTCTCTCCTGCTGTAAAGCAGATGAAACACGAGGCTGCCTCCCAGCTGCCTCCCCTGGGCTTCACGGTTTGAATGGTGTTCTTAGGCTTGTAGGGCCCCCCTTTTCCTCCATACATACCAATGGTCATTATGGCCAAACAGGTACATTTTTGTTTAATCAAATTAGAGGACATTTCTCCAAAAAGTGAAGTCTTTGTCTCAATGTGACTTTTTTATGGTGGTTTTGGAGCAGTGGCTTTTTCCTTGCTGAGCGGTCTTTTAAGTCATATCAATATAGGAAATGTTTTACTGTTCATGTAAATGCTTTTGTACTCTGCTCCAGTTTCATCCAGCATCTGTACAAGGTTAATAGCTGATGTTATTGGATTGATTTACATTTTCCTACCGTTTTCTTCAAGTATGCTTAACTCTAGGAGAAAGAACATGTCTTCTTCCTGAATGGTAGAATGACAGCGTGGTTTCATGTTGTTTAAACTTGCATAACATTGTTTTAACAGATGATTGGGGTACCTTATGTGTTTGTTTATACCTTATAGCCCAAAGCGCTACCCACTAGGCTACCACTGTCCCAGTATGTGTGCTTATTTACTTTAACCTCACAAAAGATGCCAAAAGGTGAATTGTTTACTATGCACATCCCACAGGTGTGAGTAGGTGACTAAATAATTAAGTATGTTAAGCCTTAATTGTACAGTGTTTACTCCTGTCTTGTGCCCAGTTCCTTGATCAATAAAGTTGTTATTGACCCTTTTCCCAATTCACCCAGTTTCATCCAGTTGGCTAAAATGTCCTGTATTCTTATATTTTGTATTTTAATTTATCATTCCTGTTTCTTTGTATTCTTTGTCCCTCCCTCCTTTCTATCTTCTTATCTGTTTCTTCATGTTACACTCTTCACATCTCTTGTTTTCTAACACTTATTTTATCTCTCTCTTTATTTTTTTTGTGCTTCTTCCAGTGTCTCTTTAAAACTTTTCCTTAATACCTGTTGTGTTTAAACTTCCCCAATTATGTCTGAAAAATTACGAAACACCCTCCAAAAAACTTGAAATGCAGAATATAAGATGTGGCTTATTTAATTATTTAACACTTACATTGTTAACACAATTTAAATACTAATTGTGTTTTAGTACTTTGATAACACTGAACAACTCACAGTAACACTCCTAAAAGGTGTAAGAACATTTTGCATTTGTTAAAGAACCATCCACGAAAAGCTTCTTTAAGCAAATAACTTATTCAATAGCTTAAAGATGCTTTTTTGTTACTACTGTTTTCAAAGTGTGTTTGAAGTGTTATTAAATGTTAAATTAAACGGTGTGCATGCCATTTTTGTTTTTCTTAGCAGTGTGTGCGTGTGTATGTGTGTATGTGTGTGTGTAATGGCAATCATTCTGCTCACTTTTTCTCTGATAATACACAGCTGCTACTTTGTCAGTAACTGTTCTGCTTAAGAAACCAAACCTTATGGTTACGCTTATACAGAGGCAGTTAAACATGTTGGGACAGTAGAAAAAATACATTCAAACAAACAGTTTTGACTGTTTTTCTTTGACAATAATACAAATACAAGATATTTAATGGGTACAACATTCCACTCGCACTATCCATGGTCGTGTGACATGGTAAGAGTCACAGGATGATCCCACTGCTGACAAAGAGACATAAAGTGAGACTAGAGTTTGCTAGAACCTACCTAAGGAAGCCATAATCCCTCTGGGAAAATGTCCTGTGGACCAAAATAGAGCTTTTTGGTAAAGCACATAATTGCACCGTTTATAGAAAATGAAATGAGGCATTTACAGAAAAGAACATGATCCCTACTGTCAAACATGTTAGAGGGTCAAATGTTTTAGGTTGATTTGTGCATCTGTGTGCATTGCATCATAAAATTTGAAACCTAAAGAATTTTGGAGTACAATGTAGGGACCAGTGTCAGGAAGCTGAGTTTCTGTCAGAGGTTATACTGTAGGTCTTCTACCAGGACAATGACCCAAAGCAGACATCTAAAAGCACACAGAAATAAAGACACAGTGCTGTAAAAAATTTTGTGACCAGCTATGAGTCAGCTATGACCAGCTCAATTTAAAGAAGAGAAGCTCAGGTAAGCAGTGGTTATGATTTCATGCTGTGTGGTTGATCTGGGTGTTGCTGTTTACTGTAGCATTCATTACAGTAGCATGTTGGTTTTTTAATATATTGCTGTCTGAGGGATTAAAGGTCACAGACATTTGACATAGTTTTTTGGCCTTGTCCATTTCTCTGTGTTCTCAGAATTTTTAAATATTGTTATGTACACCCTTGGCCTTTCTTGAAACGTCTTTTACACATAATCATGACAGCACCGCCTAATGTCAGTTTTTTGTAACATTTGACATAATTCATGGTTTTGTTAACCCCAACTTGTTTTAGCCAATGTGTGAGGATCAAAATGAAGAAAAAACATAAATTTATTTTTAAAATGAGGTTAATAGGTTAAAACATTAAATATAATTTATTTTAGATGTTTTCATTATATACATGTAAAGGCATTTTCAAATCACTGTTTTATTTTATTAAATAAAACATATATATTTTTGTATTTTACCTCCTGTACTGTTACCTAGAATTCAAGACATAAGACACTTATCAAATATAACAAACAAACCAACAAACATAACTCACTTTCTCCTTTTCCCTCTTTTAGGTATCAGCGATAGACTGTTTGAAACAAGGTCCCCATTTAACCCTCTGCTTTGGCCACAAACATCAGACTGACGAAGAGATAAAGAGATCAAGAAAAGGAGAGAGAAGAAGGAGAGAGAGAGAAAGTGAGAGAGAGAGATTTGAGAGCGTTGAGACGTGTGAGAGAGATATGTGTGTTATAGTGCTCCTCTCTATACTTTTCTCTCTCTATGCCATTTGCACTCCTCACTTCCACAATTATCATGGGTAACCAATAATTTTTATCTTTCTGATATATGTATTTTGTATACAAATGATCTGGTAAAGTATTACTGGTAAAAAAAAAATACTAATCTTTAATTACATTTTTTGTTAACATTTGTAATATTCTACTATCATTGCACCACAAGTAACACTTGAGGCCTTTTGCAGTACAATACCCTGGCCACTTTTTTCTTGGTTGATGACAGAATTAATATGACTGTGTATGTATGAACCCCAGGAGAAGAGCTTGTGCTAAAAAGGCTGTCAGAGTGATCTACAGTACAGAATCGTTTATCCAGCCTGTACACAAACCCTACATCACCTTGTGCCAGAACCAACATCTTTGTAGCACATACAAGTAAGAGATTTATAACAACTATTATTATTATTATTATTATAGCAACTTTGAGCTTATTGGAAGTATATACATTGTTTATATATAAAGTATATAACATGTTTAAGTGTTCTTAAAGAAATTATTCGAGAAAGGTTTGTTAGTTTGTTTAATTATCTTTAATCTGAATTGTTACTGATCAGCAAAAAGGTCCTTGGTTCAATCCCCAGGTAGGGCGGTCCAGGTTCTTTCTGTGTGGAGTTCTACCTGTGTCTGCGTGGGTTTACTCTGGGTGCTCTGGTTTCCTCCCACAGTCCAAAGACATGCAAGTGAGGTAAATTGGAGACACTAAATTGTCCATGACAGTGTTCGATATAACCTTGTGTAAACTGATGAACCTTGTGTAATGAGTAACTACCATTTCCTGTCATGAATGTAACCAAAGTGTAAAACATGACATTAAAATCCTAATAAACAAACAAACAAACAGATCAAATGTCACTCTGGTACTTATACTAATATACCTCAGACACCATGTTTACACACAGTCTCAGTCTGTGGATAGGTATGAATGTGTCTGTGTTTAAGAATTGAAAAATGAAAGTAAACAAAGTAAATACTTCAGGGGCATTCATATACCTGTGCCCTTTCAGTTTATAATCCAAACAGTAACAACCATTCTATTGAAAAGGGGATAATATATTTTACCCACAAGTTGATAGGTGGAGCACCCATCCTAACCCCCTATATTAGAGTTGCTCTAAAGCAGACACTTCAGTAATACAGAAATCTGTATTCAGAGCTGTAGTGCCATATATGTTGTATACACCGATTAGGCATAACATTATGACCACCTTCTTAATTTTGTCTTGGTCCCTCTTTCGCTGCCAAAACAGCCCTGACCCATCGAGGCATGGACTCCACTAGACCCCTGAAGGTGTGCTGTGGTATCTGGCACCAAGATGTTATAAGTTGTGAGGAGGGGCCTCTATGGATCGGACTTGTTTGTCTAGCACATCCCACAGATGCTCGATTGCATTGAGATCTGGGGAATTTGGAGGCCAAGTCAACACCTCAAACTCGTTGTCCTCGTTGCTATGCTCCTCAAACCATTCCTGAACCATTTTTGCTTTGTGGCAGGGCGCATTATCCTGCTGAAAGAGGCCACAGCCATCAGGGAATACCGTTTCCATGAAAGGGTGTACATGGTCTGCAACAACGCTTAGGTAGGTGGTACATGTCATAGTAACATCCACATGGATGGCAGGACCCAAGGTTTCCCAGCAGAACATTGCCCAAAGCATCACACAGCCTCTGCCAGTTTGCCTTATTTCCATAGTGCATCCTGGTGTTCCGCATCCAGTAATGTAAAAAAAACGTGATAAATCAGACCAGGCTACCTTCTTCCATTGCTCTGTGGTCCAGTTCTGATGCTCACGTGCCCACTGTTGGCGCTTTCGGCGGTGGACAGGGGTCAGCATGGGCACCCTGACTGGTCTGCAGCTATGCAGCCCCATATGCAACAAACTGAGATGCACTGTGTATTCTGACACCTTTCTATCAGAACCAGCATTAACTTCTTCAGCAATTTGAGCTATAGTAGCTCGTCTGTTGGATCGGACTACATGGGCCAGCCTTCGTTCCCCATGTGCATCAGTGAGCTTTGGCCGGCCATGACCCTGTCGCCAGTTTACCACTGTTCCTTCCTTGGACCACTTTTGATAGATGCTGACCACTGCAGACCGGCTACACCCCACAAGAGCTGCAGTTTTGGAGATGCTCTGACCCAGTTGTCTAGACATCACAATTTGGCCCTTGTCAAACTCGCTCAAATCCTTACGCTTGTCCATTTTTCCTGCTTCTAACACATCAACCTCGAAGGATAAAATGTAAGTATCCGTGCCGTGATGAAGAGATAATTAGTGTTATTCACTTCACCTGTCAGTGGTCATAATATTATGCCTAGTCGTTTGGGGTTGTTGTTCATTTCCATCTTGCTTTTTTTGTGGGTGTGGTAATAACATTTAGAAATCTAAGCCATGTTGCATACTTTAGATTGGTTTATGTGTGTATGTTGGATGTGTGTTTGTTGGGGAGAATACAAGGTTCCTGATTTTATGTGTGTTACAGGACAGTGTACAAGTTGTCCTACAGACAGGTGAGTAGAGGAGTTTCAAGCCAACACATTTACTCAGACTGTTGCCCAGGATGGCAGAGACGCTACTCACACAACTGTAACCATGGTGAGAAGATTTTTCTGTACTTTTTTCACCATTAAAACACAATGTTAAAACACAATATTTTAGAGAAATAGACAGCCAATTATGCCAACTGATTCTGGTCCTAAGCCAATTTACTGATTCTGATCTGTTCTGTTAAAAGAGTAGTCAATAGGCATATTTTCAAACATGTGGATTTGATGACACTGCCATTAAAAGGATTAATTACATAAAATATATTTATCCAATTTAGTTTGTTACATTATAAAAATATGACAACTTGATTTTAAAAGTATGTACTTTAACAGCTATTGTATGTAAAATGGTGAAACCAAATTCACTCCTATTGTCCTTACATCTGTGTGTTTGTATTTATACAGCACTGTGTGTGCAGCCATGTGTTAACGGAGGGTCCTGCGTGAGGCCAAATCAGTGTGCTTGTCCAGTAGGCTGGACAGGTCGCTACTGCCAGACAGGTTTTTAAACACAAACACACAAACACACAGACACAGTATACACATATTTTGATAGCACTTGTGTATCTATAATATCTTTCGCAGTTAAAATTTTTTGGCCAAATTTAAGAGCATTATGCCCAAATTCCCTTTACCAAAACCAGAGATACATGCAAGCTAACAAATGCAAATGAATTGCTTGTCTGTTGACTTGTTAACAGTCATATTAGGGCTTCCATTCTGGGTTATACATATGTCTGAAATTATTCAGTGAGTTATTATTAGTTATTTAGTGAATTATTTAGTAACTTAGATTTATTAGCATCTGTATAAATTACACAAATGGTAATATCTACTGTACATATTTTATACATTGACAAAACACTGAGATTTAAAACTAGGATACTCATTTGCACTGTTTAATGTTTATGTATCTTTAAATAAATCTTTCTGATGACAATGTACTTCTGCACACACACACACACACACACACACACACATACACACACACACAGCCTAACAAAAAGTAATAATTCTAACTTTCTCTCTTACTCTCCCTTTCATCCTAGATGTGGATGAATGTAAAGAAGGGACACATGGTTGCAGTCAGCTGTGTGTAAACTCCATAGGAAGCTATCAGTGTTTGTGCTCAGATGGATTCCAACTAGAGAGAGATGGAAAGTCATGTTGGAGACTTGCTGCTCCTCCACCTCCTCCAACTCTCGCCAGCCAACCCAAAGCAACCACAAGCAGCGATAGAGGTAATTATACAATCAATTTCCGTAAAACACAAGAGGGCAAACAGTGTTCCTTGGTTAGCCTTGAAATCCTTAATTCAACATCTCTTATCCCTTCTTTTATTTAACATAAATTATTTTCTGTGATGTGTTTGTGACAGCTTCTCTGTTTTCTTCTTTCTCTTTTATTTTCCTCTATACACTGTTAGTCAAAATGGTATCTCTGCCTATAACTTTGACAAATGCTGATCAGCTTTCAAAATTACTTCACTGTTGGACACAACAAGGTCATTTTATTTATTCAAAATATTGGTTACCATGACAACTATTTTTGTTTCATATTGTAACAAAAGATAAAATGTTTTTTTACCACTGAGAACAGAATTGTAATTAAGAATTTGTATGTACTTAAACACTATAAACTGTTTGAGATTCCTTGCTGAATTTTCAGAGGAAAACTGGGAAAAAGCAGAACTTAAAAAATTGCTATGTAAGATCTGTGAAACTGGTAGCTACAAAAGACAGAAGCAAAGTGGCCGACCGAAAAGTGTGTGTACTTATGTACATGTACAGACCCATTGGTCAACATGTCAAATTTTCAGGGAAATTGCCATTTTATCTTTGTCAGGGTCATAGCGAAACTAATCCATCACAGGGCTTTAGGCATCTCTCCCCATAAAATATAGCTGATTATGTCTACGTAGACACCCTGCAGGCCAATAGCACTGCTGAGATTCAAAGTCTAGCAGTTTGGGTGACTTTCTGAGCATAGCAAAGTAAACACTGCCCAATGTACTTTGTACTTACTTTTATTTAAACTCATAAATAATAAAACAACCAAATTGGTAAAATAATACAACTTTAAAATGTAGGGAAAAAATAAAACTTAAAATTACATTCAAAAACTTAAAAATAGCTTAAACAAGAACAGACAGAAGTAAAATAAGACAAAATAAATAAAAATTTTATTGTCCTAAGGATAAAAATTAGGTGAGCCTTAGATCATTCTGCATAGTGTTTCAGTTGTCTTGTACTCTGCACCTGCAACTTAATCAAAGTGTTCTGTTGACATTGACTTAACTGCCTTGTTCTTTGGGCTCCCAGAGACCCCCAATGTTGTCTGAAGGTACACCAGCATTGGCCTTCCAGTGCCTCTTGAATATATTTGTCTATCACCTTGCTGGTTAGAAAGGAAAAGGGAGAACAGCTCTCCACGAGAAGGTGCAGTACCCAGTAGGAGGTTTTCATTGGGTGATGAGGCGGGAGGACTTGGGCCCTGCAGTTACTAAAAACTTCTCAGAGGTCATGGTACTCCAGAGGTACCATAGACAGGTTGATAGTTTCCTTAGGAGCCTTGGCTTGGAGAGGGGTGTTCGGATCCCTGTTAAGGCATGTTCCTCACAAAGAGAAATCAGATGAATCGAATGAACAGTCAATCCCGGGGTTGTGCTGTTGTAACCAGAAACCCTAGGATAAGAGGCAAATCTGGAGCTTGGGTCAGGACTCTTCTCTACATGACTGAGGGTTGGGGGTATGGTCAACATACCTAGGTCTCTGGCCAGGGCAGTGTCAGAAAGTTACCAGCTGCTCAGGATTACAGAAATGCACTTTTCTCGTGTTGGTCACCCCACACAAGAGTAGACCTTAAGAAGACCCCTGAGATCCAAGGGGCAGATTTCTGGTTCATCACATGTCCTCCCTATATAGCACTGACCCTGCCTTTTAAAATAAATTCTGATAGAGACTGCACCAGCGTCACATATAAGTGGTCCTTGCCTCTAGAATCATGGGGATCTGGGTCAAGCAAATGCAAATGCTCAACCCGAGAAAGATGCAAATATCAAAAATGTACTGTTTTCAGCTAAAAACAGATTAAAAGATTTGCCCATGCTTTAACTGCACTGTTGTTGTTCATTTTTCTCTATGATCCCATTTTTATTTTATTGGGGTTGTAGCATATTCCTGGTAGATGAAGCAAGTTGGCCAGTCTCACGGTTCATTATTACTTTTGGTACGCGATATGCCACTCTCAACTCGTACCGTGAGTAATAGTGCACTGTGACTGGTGCTTTCAGCGACTGGACCATTCACTGGAGCCCAACCAATAAACAATATATCAAACACCAGCTTAGAGGACAACTGTTAGCATGTAAGGAAAGGCTTAGAGTCAAGTATTTTAAACTTAATTAGCATCTTAATCCTAAAGCATTGTAGCCTAGCGGTTAAGGTAATGGACTAGTAAGCAGAAGGTTGCTGGTTCAAACCCCACCACTGCCAGGTTGTCACTGTTGGGCCCTTGAGCAAGGCCCTTAACCCTCAATTGCTTAGATTGTATACTGTAAGTCACTTCGGATATAAACGTCTGCTAAATGCCGTAATGTAAAAATGTAAATGGATCCATTGTATGTGGAATTGTTGTATGCATATTTTGCTGTACGAGGTCATTAAGTGAAAAAGGATTTCATTTTGAAGAAGTTGTCCTAAAGTATCTATAAAGATAGATACATTTTACATTGACTTTTTCAGCATTTAGGAGACGCTTTTATCCTATGCAGCTTACAGTACTGTGCCAGTTTACAGTGTAAGCAATTAAGGGTAAAAGGTTTTTCTCAAGGGCCCAACAGTGGTAACCTGGCAGTGGTGGGCCTTGAATTAGCGAACGTTCAGGTCCATTACCTTAACCGCTATGCTACAACTGCTAATAGTGATTAGGTAAGCCATAATTTACATGGGTTTTGGTGTGAAAGGGGCTTGTGGTGTCTTAAATTCTTCATGGAAAATATTTGCATTAGCTTTAAGGTTAATGTATCCAATAAGTAAGGGAACAGTATTTCACTTTAGGTAATTTGAAATAAAGCTTCTTTATATTGTTTAATCTCTAAGCCATGAAAATAAGCAAACATTCAGTTTAATTACAGTATTTAAATCTCTGTACTAGTAAAAAAAATCAGGACATTAAGCATTCTGATTCATGTGGTAAGATTAAATATGTAGGTTGTATTGCAACTCCCACTGTATGCTTTTCTTGCCCTACACTTGCCCTGTACTTGCCCTACACAAATCTCTGGAGAGATTCCTCCAAGTTCTCCAGAATCATGTTATAATATTATGTAGGCTAGACCTATGTTATATGCAATCTTGCATTAAAAATGTTCTTTCTGAAATAATTGACAATTCTCTTAAGAATTGGGGAACACAGTGGTGAGCCATGGCCCATCATTACTGACTAACCCTTTGGTGGATCCTACTTTTATACCCAGTCATGATTCCTTTACATGTTACTAACCTACCTGCTTATTGTGAAAACCCTGTACTTGAAATATTCTTTTCTTGCTTATTTTGCCTCTTTTCCATTTTTTTGGAGTGTGTTGCAGGCATTAAATTCTAAATGTGTTTTATTTACAAAATACAATGAAGCTGATCAGTAAAAACATTGAAAATCTTTTCTTTCCACTTTTGTTGGTAATTAACAATTCACAGATTACCGTACTCCTTTTACGGCATGTACCAACTTTTTGGATATATGGTTCATATACTGAGACAATTCAAACTTTTATCTTTTTTTGTATTGTATCTATTTTTGTACTCATTTTTGGCTCAACACGGTGTATTTGCTTCCAAATCCATCAATCTCTAGCTGCAGGGGGTTACTCTCTCTCTCTCTCTCTCTCTCTCTCTGTCTTTCTTCCTCATATGCACACACACACAAATCACATCTGGGACAGATTGTCGAGACATAATTTTGCTGTGTGTGTGTAAGTTTCAAATCAAGCCCCACTTGGACCATGTCTGAGTATGCAGTATGTCACGGACTGGCTTATATTCGCATGTTGACTTAAAAATCAGCAACCAAGATGTGCTTAAACGTTTTTTTTTCTTCTTAGATTGGTTACAATCCAACCAATCACCCTCTTTCATACCTTTTATAAATAACACTAAAAAGTGTGTATGTGTGTGTGTGTGTGTGTGTGTTAGAACTGCACAAAATATTAATCTATTTTAAATTTATGCTAAATTAATTACTTTATTATAACAGATTAAATATTCAATTCTTCGAGGTACATGTCAACAAAATATTGACAAATGTATTTGCCTGTAATATTATGCCTGTTTTACTATCAGTGTGGTTGTGTATACCTACCAGTCTAACATAGCTGTCAAAATGATTGAATTTTTTTCTCCATAATTAAATGATTGACAAAACCTTCTTTATTCAATTTTTACTACAAACACTTTAGTATTTACATAATTTTATGTGATTTTGTAAAAATCTGTTAAGTCAAAAAATATGCAATACATACAACAACTGGATTATTATACTTTTTAATTTCTTCTATTTGTGCATATTTGTCACACTTCTATGTTTCAGATTGTCAAACTGTTATTATTAGACAGAAATAAACACAAAATGCATTCAGCCAAATGACAAGTGGATTTAATTTTGATTTCATTAGCCTTACCCAGGAATGACTACAGCCAAAACTGTTGAATCTAAAGTATCTTTACTTTAAAGAACCTGTCTGGCAATGTAAAACAGGCTAGAAGGTTTCAAAAAGCAGCACATGTTGCCATATTCTAAGTTAAGATGCAGAACAAAGTCATTAAATGTAGCTGTCTGAAAACAGTTACAAAGCCATTGACCACTGGAGCCATTTTTGGAACAGTGGAAAACCTTTCTAAAAGTGACCATCCTACCAATATTTCACCAAGGAGAATCTGTGACACATTCAAGAGGCTAAAGAGAACCAAGACAAACATCTCAAGAAGCCTCTCTTGCATCAGTTAAGGTCAATGTACGCAATTCTACAAACACTGGACAAAAAAAGGCATCAAGATCTGAATGTCTTTTGCAAGATTTAGCAAAAGGCATTTAGGTGACCACAAAGACTTTTGAGAGAATATTCTGCAGACTAAAGAGTCAAAGGTGGAACTTTTCGGAAGCTATGGGAACTGTTACACCTGGCGTACAGCTAACAAACACTGCATTCCACCTAAAGAACTCCACCATTATATCAATGGACAAACATGGTGTTGGTAGTGTGGTGATCTGGGACTGTTTTGCTTCAGCAGAACCTGGACTACTTGTTATAACTGATGGAACCATAAATTCTGCTCTCAATCAGAAAATCCTAAAAGACTCAGGTGGCGTAGCGGTAAAACACGCTGTTGTTCATACAGGATGGGAGCCGGATAGGAACCTCATAACTGATGCAATTATGACCTCTGCCGGCTGATTGATGGTGCCTGCACAAAAGTCGAGGAATAATGCGTTGATCCGCATATGAACTTGCCTTGTGCAGGTGAAAAGATGCAGTCGGCTACTGCACACTTGTCGGAGGGGGCGTGTGTCAGTCTTGTTCTCCTCAGTCAGGGCCTGGGTTGGCATCAGTGGAGAGGAAGCACAATGCAATTGGGTAATTGGATGCGCTTAAAAGTCGCAACAAATAGTAAACAATTTAAAAAAAAAGAAAATCCTAAAGGAATGACTGCCCACAGTTGGCTGTGTCAAAATTCTGACTAGAATCCTTTGGAGATGCTGTTGCCAATCTCTAAACAGTTATTACTTGAAAGCCCTCCAATGGAGCAGTATTAAAATAAAGAAGAATTCATTTACACTGACAAGACTCCTCACAAGTTATCACAAAGGTTTGATTGCAGATGTTACTGCCAAGGGTGGCACAACCAGTCAGGTCTTTTTTGGGGGGATGGGGGGGTCAATTACTTTTTTCACATATGGTCAATAAATAGAATGATCATTTAAAATCAGCATTTTGTGATTACTCATGTTGTCTTTATCTTATGTTAAAATTAGTTGGAAGATTTGAAACGTAAAATAGAAGAAACTGGGTGAGGGGAAATGTTTCGCGTCTTATCCCTGAAGCAACTTTATGTGTAGCCCCATACCTGCGAGACAGGGAAGCCTAGACCCAATATGCAGGATGCTTGGCCAAGGAAGAACAATATTGTGGCTAAAAAGCCACAAACTAAATGGAAACGACAAAGTAAAAGGTGGCTAAAAAGATAGAAATAATAATTTTTAAAAAGCAGCCAACTAAAAACCGCAGCCCAAAGCAAAGAGGCGAAAGAACATATAGACCAGAGCATTAGTGGAGTGGGGGTATTACACTCCACACACTGACCCAAAAAAGAAAAAAAGTACACACACCCACACAGATTCACTCTGGGCATCTATATTCTAATTAAAAATTATCGTAAAATGTCTGTTTTGTGAAGAACTGGTCCTGTTTTGTATGTGATTTAAAGTAAGACTAAAGAACAGTACCATATTCCTGGATATATTTCTGTCTTTACAGGTAGAGGTTTGGAACTGGTGGAAAATGTTACAGAAGAGGTTGAAATCCTCAGAAACAGAGTTCAGCTACTGGAACAAGTAATACAGTGCAAACACTATATGCCATATACCTTATATTTCAGACAGTTGATCTCTACTTATATACACCGATCAGGCATAACATTATGACCACCTTCCTAATATTGTGTTGGTCCCCCTTTTGCTGCCAAAACATCAGGGAATACCGTTTCCATGAAAGGATGTACATAGTCTGCAACAATGCGTAGGTAGGTGGTACATTTTAAAGTAACATCCACATGGATGGCAGGAACCAAGGTTTCTCAGCAGAACATTGCCCAAAGCATCACACCGCCTCCGCCAGCTTGCCTTCTTCCCACAGTGCATTTTGGTGCCATGTGTTCATCAGGTAAGCGACGCACACTCACCCGGGCATCCACATGATGTAAAAGAAAACATGATTCATCAGACCAGGCCACCTTCTTTCATTGCTCCGTGGTCCAGTTCTGATGCTCACATGCCTATTGTTGGTGCTTTCGGCGGTGGCAGGGGTAAGCATGGGTACCCTGACTGGTCTGCGGCTATGCAGCCCCATACGCAACAAACTGCGATGCACTGTGTATTCTGACACCTTTCTATCAGAACCAGCATTAACTTCTTCAGCAATTTGAGCTACAGTAGCTCGTTTGTTGGATCTGACCACACGGGCCAGCCTTCGCTCCCCATGTGCATCAGTGAGCCTTAGCCGCCCATGACCCTGTCGCCGGTTTACCACTGTTCCCTTCTTGGACCTGTTTTGATAGATACTGACCACTGCAGACCGGGAACACCCCACAAAAGCTGCAGTTTTGGAGATGCTCTGACCCAGTCGTCTAGCAATCACAATTTGGCCCTTGTCAAACTCGCACAAATCCTTACGCTTGCCTATTTTTCCTGCTTCTAACACATCAACTTTGAGGATAAAATGTTCACTTGCTGCCTTAAACACACCCAATGGAAAAAATTTAATGATTTTACAGATATATAAAAAACATTTGGCATAGCATTTAATCCATGTGCAGTAGAGGTCTAAGTGTTATAAAACTACTATAAAACACAGAAAAATAACACAGCTCACAAACTTAATTTTACTGGTTTGAATTTAAATATGTGTAGAATAACAATAGCTTTAGTATTGTAAAAGTGTTTTTTTGCAGAATTTTAGAAATGTTTTCCTTTTTCTGTCATTAAAAAAAAAAACAATATTTCAAATTAAAACTCAAAAATAAGTTCAAATCAATTGTGTCTTTTCTCACAGAAATTAGAGATGTTTCTAGCACCACTCTCCACCCTCTTTCCACCAGAAGAGGATACGGCAGACCAAAACAGCTTAACACTAGACAAGACGAGTTTTCTGTCAGACCAGAACAACTTCCTGTCACACTCATTGCGGCAGCTGGACAGAATTGATTCTCTTAGTGAGCAGGTTGGCTTTCTGGAAGAACGCATTGGAAAATGTGAGTATGTGTGTGTTTATTAGGGTTGGAGTAGAAAAGACAAAATTTCTTGTAATCAGTCTTATTTTTTTTAATGATAGCAGATAACAGGGCCAGTATTTAATTACTGGGATAGGGAAACTGCTTGGAAATCATTTAAAGTATATATAATGTATAGAACATGATGGGACAAACTGTATAGAAATGTATAGAATATGATTTGGCAACGCACAGTAACCAAAGGCAAGGGTCTATCCCTTAAGCTATGCAACGTCTGTGCCACCAGGCTGCCTTTATTCACTCACACTTAGAGGTGTGTATCAAATTTGTATAGGGCTTTTTACAATAGACATTATCTCAAAGCAATGAGACAAAAAAAAGTGTTGGTATGCATGTACAGTATGTAGGTGTGAGTGATAATAAGTGAATAGAGGCAGTCTAGTGTCATAGGAGGTGTTCCACAGCTTCAGGGATTCAGGATAAACCCACACATTTTGCCACATAATGTTCGATACAATTCTATGGGGGTTTATCCAGATACTCTCAATAGCATGCCAGAAGGTACATTGGTTACTTACCAGATGAAAGTGTTTAATAAATTTGAATGAATTAATAAATATTGCTGATGCTTTTCGAAAAGGTTTTTTGTATTTTTATTTTGTAGTTATTTTATTTTTTTATTTCATTAATGAGTATATGTACAAACCCAGTTTTTTTCTATTTTACTTTTACATTTTCTCCCAATTTCTCCAAATTTACTGTAGTCTGTTTGTCTTCCGCTGCTGGAGGATCCCTTGTTGCAGTCGAGGTGGGTATATTGCTGCTCCGACCCACGCGCAGTCCTTAGCGGAACCCTTTTTCACCCATGCATTCTGCACAGGCGCCTCTCTATCTGCTAATCAGGGCCCTTACAAAGCATTTGAAGACCCCACCCACATATTCCGGTCATCCTGCCCTAGCAGAAACGTGTCTGCTGCAGGCACTGCCAATTATGCCTGCTAGATGGTGCGCAGCTGACTAGTGGCAATGCCAAGTTTTGAACCGTGGAGTTCAGAATCTCGGTGTGCTAGCAGAATATCCCGCTGTGCCACCTGGGTACCTACAAACCCAGTTTTGAAGCACGTCTGTGGTTTAACTGTCTCTATGTGTGAGTTGGAAACAAACTTTGTGACATGGTGTTTTCCAACCTTGTACTCAGTGTTTACAGGATAGGCTCCAGACTCACTGCAATCCTGAGCAGAATAAAGTGGATACTTAAAATGATTTGTTATATATTTTTTCCTTATTGATTGCATATTGCAGGATCATTTCTTGTTATGGTGTACCACTTATATTTTGGAGTTTACTGCTCCACCTCCAGTATACTTGAATCTGACTGTATACAGGTAAATACTATTCTTATTAAGCTGTTTACAACCTTTCTGTTTCAGGCTCTTGTCAGGAAAACTAGATAATCAGTTAGAAAAGGCTGGACCCCCCATTCTTTCCTGCACACATCCGAACAAGTCCTACTTCAAGAGGGAAGAACGAGTAACCCAACACTTCTCCAAGTTTGCAATTCCAATACAAAATACATTTTGCACATTTTATAGTTTAAATGCATGACGTTCTTCAAGTGAGTGTGCATGTTAAAAGAAAGGCTTGTGCTTTTTAATTAGGGTTTCCATACATTTTTAATGGATGCCATTTCCTTAACTGTAAACAGGATGATTTGCATTATTTACTCTTTTTAGGAATGTAGATGTTTATTTCAGCACCTACAAGATTTCAGCAGTGCTGGACCTACTTTGGTGTGATGACTATGAACAATTCAAAAAACCTACCCGATATTGTATTTAAGTCTAAAATACAAGTTAACAATAAAAAATGACTACATTAATTATGACTCAACACTTTATATACACTGTATTAAAAACTGATGCTAGTGACAAAGTTACGTTTAGCAAGTTGTTTTAGACAGCATGACACAATTATAGTTTAAAAGTGATAAACTGACAGTGTGCAGTTAAACTGCCATAAAAGGAAATACTTTTTTTAGTTAGGGAAAATAGTTGGAAATTAGGCATAGCACTATTGCTACTAATTAGTTAGCACATTTATCAAGGTTTGTGCAGCTGCAGCCACTGTCGATTTACAGTCGACATTCTGACAAACAAAAGTTCACACTACACGATTTTTGGCCAGATTTCGCTCGGCGACTGGTCGGCGCTAGATTTGCCGGCTTGGGAGCAACTCGGCGTTCGCTCGCCGATCGAAATTTGGCTCTCAGTCGCTATGTGTGAACTATCCAACAACTCGATCCGAACAGCTCGCCGAGCACTCGGCGACCAGATTGAGATATCTAGCATGTCAGATATCTGATCTCAGTTGCACGTCTGGCAATGAGTGCTCTGTCGAACAGCCAATGAGAACGCAAGATACGGTGTGAGGGGAAACGCAGGAGAGGAGGGTACCGGTACATAATATAGACAAGGACATAATATAGTTTAAATCAGAATACACCAGCACACACACAAGCTTTACAGTATTTCTGACTTGATCGTTCTCTACAAAACACCAACGTTGCATTGCAAAAATATTAATTAACCTCCAACTTACTATAGAACAATCCATACTGTTCGTGTTGCCAAATCCACTCAGATTCATTTATCTTTCCTCCTTGATTTTACGCTGCACATCAGCGCACAAACACTTTGATCACTCGCTACTTGTTGACGTGCATTTTTGGACGTGGTATCATTAAACCCCTCGTCACTTCTCGCGTTTGTTTTCGTGACAAAACGTAGTTTGGGAGACCAGAGAAGCTCGCCTGTGATTCCAGTTGGTGATAGATCGTGTAGTGTGAAACCCCCTATCGCCGATCAGTCGTGTAGTGTGAAATATACACCGACTGAAAGATTCCCGAGTGCCAAAGGTTCAGTCGTGTAGTGTGAACTGTACAGCGACCCGACAAATCAGAAAGTCGTGTAGTGTGAACTTGGCATAAGACATACACATTAAGGCAAAAACTTGAGCTGAACACTAAGGAGTATACAATTTACAAACACTAGCTAATAACATGCTAAAGCTATAATGTGTAATGGTCATTTCTTTTAGTTTTAGGATTTTTTTTTCTTCAAATTAACAAAACATTTGTTATAAATTTGGCTCCATAGTTAATTCTTGTGTATGAGGTTTTCAAAGCAAGTCTAAAAACACCAAGCAATTACCACTATTAACCAAGTACACTATGCAATGACCAAATAATAAAGCACCTTGGTATTTTTTAAAACACATATTGTTCAGGTATGTATGGGGGTTAAAATATAGCTGTGAAGTTGTTTTTATATAATGCTGGAAACTCAGTATATAATATGCTACTTGTATTGATGATGCATTTGTGATCAATAGTATCAGTGATAGTTTATGAATGTTTTTTTTTTCTTTTTATACTACAGTTTTTGTAATAAAGTACATTTTTAAGTAAAAACGAATGCTTTTTCTTTTTTACAGTCAAAACAAAATACACAGAGCACAATGACATTGCATTGGCAAAAAGCCCATTCCCATTTACAACCCCAAATCAGAAAACTTTGGGACAGGATGGAAAATGCAAATAATAAAAACACAGAGTTTCTTACATTTGCTCTGACTTTTATTTCTTTGCAGACAGGATAAACCTGAGATATTTCATGTTTTGTCTGGTCAACTTCATTTATTATTATTATTATTATTATTTATAACTTTATTATAAACATCAATTCCTGCATTTCAGGCCTGCAACACAGTCCAAAAAAAGTTGGGACAGTAAAGCATTTACCACTTTCTAATGTTGCCATTCCTTTTCACCACACTTAAAAGACGTTTTGGTACTTGTACCCTCTTCTTCCGCAGCCATGCCTTTGTAATGCATTGTCTTGTTGAAAAAGCATGGACGTCCCTAAAAAAGATGACGTCTTGAAGGCAGCACATGTTGCTCTAAGATCTTGATGTACTTTTCTGCATTAATGCTGCCAGCAAGGCTCTTAGTCCTCACTTGCTTGAATTGTAAGTTGCTTTAAGGCTGCACTGTCCCGGGACCCAGGACAGTTAGATGATTGTTATTATTGAGTGTGTGAAATTAAGAGATGCTAATTTCTGAAGGCAGAAATTTTGAATTGGTTTTTATCTTAAATATGGTCTAAGGCTAGTTGTATGGCACAAGCCTCTGCCATAAAGATGGAAAAGTGGTTTGGCTATGGCAGCGGAGACAACTTGATTTGTAATGGACCTGTCTATGTTGATGGGAATGTGAGAGGTAGGTCTGTTTTTAATGTCCATGAAGTGTTGATGATATATTATTGAGTTTTTTTATCAGAGATGATAGCTGGGTTTTGAAGTTCCCCCAGGCAGGACAGGATTTTGTGAAATTTGAGATAGCTGCTAATCGTTGGGCTAAGGTTTGGGTGGATGACTGGTAGGTATGCTGGGTTTGATTTGTTAGATATTTTAACTGCATATTTAAGAGCTAGTTTTAGACACCTGATTTCGAGGGGTAGCTCATTAGCTTCAGTGTAAAGGCTGTGCGTCTGGGAGGTTCTGAAAGTTCCCAGGGCTAAGCATAGGCCTAGGTGGTGAACAGGGTCCAGCCTTTTGATGTAGGATTTTTGGGCTGCTCTATAAATCATGCTAGCATAGTCGAGATCATCTCTAACATCTAACCAGTGTTATATAAAGTTCTAGCATTTTTATAATGTCTAATGATTTAAGGCTTTTAGTTTTTATTACTTTTACATGAGGAATGAAGGACAATCTGCTATCAAGGGTAAAACCTAGGATTCTTTTTATCCGATACTTGGATGGGGTCGGAGCCTAGGAATTGTTCTGGGTGTGGATGTCAGGTTTTTTTGTTGACAGGTTGACAGAAATGTATGCAAACAGTTTTTGTTTTGGAGAAGTTGAAGCAGTTTTCTATTGCTGATTTATACATTTTAGTTAGATTGTTCTGGGTTTGGAGTGTTATGGAGCTCATTATATTATATTGGGGTCTATAACATTTGGAATATTGTTTATACTAAAGCGGGTGACTGTCAGGACTCTCTTCTCTTGAGGGACTCCCATCTCTAGAGTGTGTTTTTTGGATAGTGTAGTGACCAATTCTACCTTGAAGTAGTAATTAGACAAGAAGTTTTGAATGAAAATAGATAGTCTAACTTTATGGCCCATGTCATGGAGGTCACTGAGGATTAAGTGTTTCCATGTGTTGTCATACGTCTTCTCCAGATTGAAAGAGCTATATGGTTGCTTGCTTTTTAGGTGGTCAAGAGAAAGTGGAAAGCTCCCACAGACATCTTCTGGGGTTTTCCGGGACAAGTCAAGTAAGACTTCAGGGCTGCATATGGTTGCATTAATTGGTTGCATTAACTGGTTGCAGCAATTGCAGGTCTTATGTGCTGAATGTAGACATGTTTTGATTTCTCATTCAAGATACTTTGCTAGGAATTCTACTTTGTTATTTGACTCGTTATTACGACCCAGTCTAGGGTTAGGCCGTAACAAGTAAATTGTTTATGAATGGGAGGGGAAAAGGTGAAATTACAGACTGACAACACAACAGATGAGTTCAAAAATGTATTGAACATTCGAATAAGACTTTAGGAGTGGCCAAAATAATAAACAAAAACCCCCTCTAACTAGCATAAACCAAAGCTAGCTTTCCTAACAAAAAAACAACAACAAAAGATACAGGGTCTTACCTTGCTCCCTAGCTAACCCAAAAACAGAGACAAAACAAACCCCGAATCCCAACAAAAATGGCAGCCACTCCCTACAACTGATGAAAAGAAGATTATTTACAATATGTACAACAAAAACAAAGTTCCAAAACAGCGGGCTAAATCGTGGTCATAACAGGCAAGGTCAGGTATCAGGCAACACAACAAAAGTACGGACAAACTAATTTACACGGTATCAAAAAGGTTTAATCACAAACACAAGCAGACTATCCACGTTCTCTCTCTCCCTCCACTTTTTTCCCGCCGCTCTTCTTGGTGCCTTTTAGAGGGTGGCTGGTGAAGGGGAAATCCAGTGATGGAATCTGGATCTGGAGTGAGTACGGCAAAGCGTGTACTGGATCTCTGGAACATATACAAAACACACTAGCACAAAAACACAGAGGACATAACACTCGTAACGATGTATTCAAGATCCCAGCTCTGGTTCCAGCGTGTGTTTTTACCGCTGCGCCACCTGAGCGACCCAGGTTGTGACTGTTGAAGTCACCCATGAGGATGATGTGAGGGAGGAGCTGATAAAGTACGGTGTAGATTGAGCACAGGGTTATGGGTCGTTGTAAAGTTTAGCTAGCTGTGGTGATATGGTGGCTGTGGTAAGTTTAACTGGCCAGTGATAGCTCAGTGGTTAAGGTACTGGACTAGTAAACAGAAGGTTGCCGGTTCAAGCCCCGCCACCACCAAGTTGCCACTGTTGGGTCCCTGAGCAAGGCCCTTAACCCTCAATTGCTCATTGTGTAAGTCGCTTTGGATAAAAGCGTCTGCTAAATGCTGAAAATGTAAATGTAAAATGTAAACTGGGATTAGTTAGTGGATAATTTTTCTCCTAAACAGAATATTTAAGCCATCAGAGACGCATTGTGTCTTTGGGGTTTGGTTCAGGTAGATCATGTATCCTTTTAATGTGGTTGGGGGTAGTAGGATTTCCTGCAAGCAGAAAGTGATTGGGTTTAGAGAGTTTATACTGTAGTTCTGTGAAGTATTAGTTCTGTGAAGTAACCACGACAGTTCCATTGTAATGTGTTTTTCTCCATTATGTTGGTAGAATGGGAACACGTGATTTTAGCTTTTCTTTGGGAAATGGCTTCTGCTACAGCTTGGAGTTTTGTTGGTCTAGAGGTTTTAACACTGCAGTTTATGATTTGGGTAGGGAACTGAATGAGGGGCCCAGTAATAGCTTCTGAGCTTCTGGGTAACAGATTTTCTTATTATACCTTGTGCTTTGTATTTCTTTTTCTATTTGCAGTGTGTGACATTGTTTGGAGGCTGTATTGTGTTTGCCCCCACAGTTACAACATGTTGACAATTTGCTCTTTTACTCTTGCAGTGAGTTGAGCCATGGCCAAATCTTTCAAAGTTAAAACAACTTAATGGATTAAGGATATACTGTTAAGAGGGGTTTGGAATTGGAACCACGATGCGAACACAACCACAGAGACAGGAGCAGGGTTTAAGTGATTTATTAAGAATAATAGTCCAGAAAGAGAACCAGGGAACGAGGGTGAAGGCGAGGGTACGAGTGGCTACGCTTGGGGGTAGGAGGCTGACAGGAACCGCAGGTGGCAGGTGGATGAGAGATCCAGGGACCAGGCAGGGAAGGCAGGAACACAGGAACAGAGAGCCGGTGAGGGATCCAGGAACCAGGCAGAGAAGGCAGGAACACAAGAACAGATTGCAGGCGCAAGGGAAACCAGACAGTGTGCATAGCAAACAACAACTGACAATCTGGTCCTGACTGAGAGGAAGGCATGGGCTTATAACCAGGAGGCTGATGAGAAGGTAATTAGGGCCAGGTGAGTCAAATTAGGCAGGGGAGAGATCTATTGGCTGGAATGGGAGGAGAAGTACCTTCAGCCACCGCTAGATGTCACCAAAACCACCAGAGGAGCGGCCACAGAGAACAGCAGCTCAGGAGGAGCTCTTAACAGTACCCTCCCCTTTAACGGCGCCTCTAGGCGACCTACCAGGCTTGTCGGGGTTGTCCCGGTGAAATTCCCGAATAAGGTGAGGGTCCAAAATGGCAGAGCGGGGAATCCAGGAGCGTTCCTCTGGACCATAGCCTTCCCAGTCCACCAGATATTGGAGGCCCCGGCCGCGGCGTCTGGAATCCAGGAGGCGGCGGACTGTGTAGGCCGGGTGCCCATCAATAAGTCGGGCGGGTGGAGGGGGTTTGGACGGAGGGCACAGATTGGACTGTTTGACCGGTTTCAACTGCGAGACGTGGAAAGTAGGATGAATCCGCATATGTTTGGGCAACTTGAGCCGGACAGCAGTGGGGTTAATGATCCTTTGGATGGTATAAGGTCCAATAAAACGAGGCGCCAGCTTCCTGGACTCAGAGTGTAGGGGTATGTTTCTGGAGGACAACCAAACAGACTGGCCCGGGAGATACTGCGGACTGGGTCTTCTGTGGCGGTTGGCCGAACGCTGGGTGACGGTCTGGGACTTAAGCAGGGTAGCTCGTACGGACCTCCAGATCTTCCTGCAGCGCCGTAAGTGGTGCTCAACTGAGGGAACTGCCACCTCTGCCTCTTGTTCAGAGAATAGTGGTGGCTGGTAGCCAAGGGAGGCCTCAAACGGGGATCGGCCGGTGGCAGAGCAGATGAGGGTATTATGGGCATATTCGGCCCAGGCGAGGTGGGTGCTCCAGAGAGAGGGGCTGTTGGCCGACATACAACGCAGGGCGGCTTCCACCTCCTGGTTAGCTCTTTCCGCTTGCCCGTTGGATTGGGGGTGGAAACCGGACGAGAGGCTGACTGTGGCTCCCAGGGCTTTACAAAAAGCACGCCAGACCTGGGACACGAATTGGGGACCCCGGTCGGATACAATGTCCAGGGGAATACCGTGGATCTTGAAGACCTGGTCAAATAAGAGCTGAGCCATTTCAAGGGCTGAAGGGAGCTTGGGTAAGGCTACCAGCCGAACCGCCTTGGAGAAACGGTCCACTACCGTCAAAATGGTCGTCATTCCCTGAGACTCCGGAAGGCCAGTGACGAAATCCAGGGCGATGTGAGACCAGGGACGTCCAGGGACAGAAAGAGGCTGGAGCAGACCCGCAGGGGGTGTGTGGGAGGACTTACTGCGGGCGCAGGTGGCGCAGGCAGCCACAAACTGCCTGGTGTCTGCTTCCAGGGAAGGCCACCAGAAATGGCACTTAAGGAGGGACTCAGTGCGATTAGCTCCAGGATGGCTGGCGAAATTGGAGCAGTGGCCCCATCTGAGGACAGCCGGTCGTACAGCAGTCGGGACAAACAGGCGGTTGGAAGGCCCATCTCCAGGGTCGGGTTCCTGTTCTAGGGCCTCTTTAATAGCTTCCTGGATATCCCAGGTGACACCGGCTAGGACGCAATTGGGAGGCAAGATGGAGTCGTCGGAGGGTGGAGTGTCCTCGGAAATGAACTGGCGCGAGAGCGCGTCAGGTTTGGTGTTGCGGGAGCCTGGGCGGTAAGTCAGGGTAAAGTCGAAACGACTAAAGAATAGAGCCCATCTGGCTTGGCGGGAGTTCAGCCGTTTTGCTGTCTGGACATAAGAAAGATTCTTATGATCCGTGCAGACCACAAAAGGCTGTCTTGCTCCCTCCAGCAAGTGCCTCCACTCTTCCAGGGCGAGTTTGACTGCCAGGAGCTCGCGATTACCCACATCGTAATTGACCTCCGAGGGGGTGAGCCGTTTGGAGAAGAATGCACAGGGATGAAACTTGTTGTCCGGGCTAGAGCGTTGGGAAAGGACCGCTCCAACTCCACAAGAAGATGCGTCAACCTCCACAAGGAATTGCTTCGAGGGATCTGGTTGAGAAAGAACGGGAGCAGAGGTGAACAGAACCTTGAGACGGTCAAAGGCGGCCTGAGCTTCCAGGGGCCAGGAGAAGGGGACTTTGGTGGAGGTCAAGCGAGTTAGGGGGGCCGCTACCCTGCTGTAGTCGCGGATGAACCTCCTATAAAAGTTTGCGAATCCTAGGAAGCGTTGCAAGGCCTTACGGCAGGAAGGAACAGGCCACTCAGTAACGGCACGGATCTTTTCGGGGTCAGCCCTAATTCGTCCTGGCTGGATGACAAAGCCGAGGAAGGCGATGGAATTCGTGTGGAACTCGCATTTCTCAGCCTTGATGAATAACCTGTTCTCCAACAGGCGAGACAGGACCCGCCGGACGTGAATGATGTGCTCCTCAGGGGACCGGGAAAAAATCAATATGTCGTCCAAATAAACAAACACGAACCGGTACAGGAAATCGCGTAGGACGTCATTTACCAGGGCCTGGAAGACCGCGGGGGCGTTGGTCAGTCCAAAGGGCATCACCAAGTATTCGAAATGGCCGAGGGGGGTGTTAAAGGCCGTCTTCCACTCATCACCTTCCCGAATACGCACCAGGTGGTAGGCGTTCCGGAGGTCAAGTTTACTAAAAATGACAGCACCCTGCAGAGATTCGAAAACAGAGGATGAAAGTGGAAGGGGATACTTGTTCCTGACCGTGATCTGGTTCAGCGCCCGATAGTCTATGCAAGGCCTCAATGACTTATCCTTCTTCTCCACAAAGAAGAACCCTGCACCGAGGGGAGAGGAGGAAGGACGGATGAGACCAGTTTCGAGACACTCAGAGATGTAATTCTCCATGGCTTCACGCTCCGGATGAGACAGGTGGTAAAGACGGCTGGTGGGAAGTGTGGCTCCGGAGAGGAGATCGATAGCGCAGTCGTAGGGCCGGTGGGGAGGAAGAGATCGAGCTCGGTCCTTACTAAATACTTCCCGAAGATCATGATACTTGGAGGGGACCTGGGAGAGGTCAACATCATCGATGAAAGGAGGGGGGTCGGTACGAGGGCTAGAAGGATGGACTGCTGACTGTAAACACCGGGAGTGGCAGAGATCGCTCCAAGCAGTGATCTTACCCTGCTGCCAATCAAGTTGAGGATTATGTGTTGAGAGCCATGGGAATCCCAAAACCAGAGGGGACTTGGGAGTCTTGACTACCGAGAAACGGATGGACTCGCGATGATTGCCCGAAAGGACTAGGGTTACCGGGGCCGTACGGTGAGTAATACGAGCGAGCATGCGCCCATCCAGAGCAAAAGCGGTTACAGGGGTGTCGAGAACCTCCAAGACGCACCCTTTCTGGGTAACAAGACTTTCATCGATAAGATTGTCCTCCGATCCGGAGTCGACGAGTGCAAGGAGGGACACTGGATTCCCGGGGAAGCATAGGGTAGCAGGGACCTGGAGGCGAGGACGAAGAGGTGGGGTTGTGGTTCTTGAGCTCGTCAGAATCCCCACTCCTACTGGCGAGCTCCCCCTTTTGGGCGTATGGGGCACGAAGCGAGAAGGTGCCCGGTTTGGCCACAATAGAGGCATTCGCCCGAACGCAATCTTTTTAGACGTTCCTCTGGGGCGAGCCGGGCTCGTCCAAGCTGCATGGGTTCGTCCCCCTCAGCAGTGGGGGAAGCTGGAAAAGGAACAGGCGTTTCATGAAGGGAGGATCTAGGAAGAACTGGCCTCGGGGTCAGAGCAGGACGTGACGACCGCTCCCGGCGGCGCTCCCGGAGCCGGCCGTCCAGACGAATAGCCAGGTCAATGAGACCCTGAAGACTAGAAGGCTCATCCCGGGCTGCCAACTCATCTTTAAGACGCTCTTCTAGGCCACGGCGGAAAGCTCCCCGGAGGGCGGCGTCATTCCAGCCGGCATCAGCCGCAAGCGTCCAGAACTCAACGGCATAATCAGCAACAGACCGGGAGCCCTGGTGTAGCCCCAAAAGACGACTGGCCGCATCTCCGGCATGATTCGGGTGATCGAACACCGCCTGAAACCGACAGAGGAAATCTTCATAAGAACCCACATGTGGACCCACAGATGACTGGGCGGCCTCGGCCCAAGTTAGGGCTCTTCCCCTGAGGAGTCCAATCACATAGGCTATCTTGCTAGCGTCGTTGGAGAAGGTGGTGGGTCGCTGGCTAAAGACCAGGCCGCACTGGTACAGGAAACCCCGGCATTTATCCAACTCACCATGGTAAGGCTCCGGATGGGTGGTGAGACCCTCAGCCAGGGACGGGGCTGGGGAACCAAACTCGGAAACAGGTACGTGTGGCGCGGTGCTGGGGTTCAGGGACGAGATAGGTTGGGCGGAGGTAAGGGCTTCAACCTGCCGGGAGACCTGCCCTAATTGCTGCACAAGCTGGCGGTTGCTCTCAATGAGAGACCTGAGCAATTGGTCGTGCTGAACCAGCTGAGTGGCCTGGTGGCTCAGCAGGGACTCCAGGGTTCCCTGTCCATCTGTGGAAGGGTTCGCGGGTTCCATAGTGATGACCAGATTGTACTGTTAAGAGGGGTTTGGAATTGGAACCACGATGCGAACACAACCACAGAGACAGGAGCAGGGTTTAAGTGATTTATTAAGAATAATAGTCCAGAAAGAGAACCAGGGAACGAGGGTGAAGGCGAGGGTACGAGTGGCTACGCTTGGGGGTAGGAGGCTGACAGGAACCGCAGGTGGCAGGTGGATGAGAGATCCAGGGACCAGGCAGGGAAGGCAGGAACACAGGAACAGAGAGCCGGTGAGGGATCCAGGAACCAGGCAGAGAAGGCAGGAACACAAGAACAGATTGCAGGCGCAAGGGAAACCAGACAGTGTGCATAGCAAACAACAACTGACAATCTGGTCCTGACTGAGAGGAAGGCATGGGCTTATAACCAGGAGGCTGATGAGAAGGTAATTAGGGCCAGGTGAGTCAAATTAGGCAGGGGAGAGATCTATTGGCTGGAATGGGAGGAGAAGTACCTTCAGCCACCGCTAGATGTCACCAAAACCACCAGAGGAGCGGCCACAGAGAACAGCAGCTCAGGAGGAGCTCTTAACATATACAGTATAGGCCAACTGTTAAGTATCCTATAGGATTTTTTTCAGGAGGTTGTGGCCTGTTAAAAGTCACAATATAAATACTTGTTTTGATTATCTGTTCAAACAGCTGATTGTCATTCCTTTCACTGCCATAACTCCTTGTTCCATTTGTGTCTTTTTTATTCATTTCACTAGGATCCTAAGATCCTTCTTGGCATCCTTTACTGAACCCAAAATAACTGGGATGTCATTATTGATGGCAAATGGGAAAAGCTTGGTTAATGGGAAATCAGGAGACAATTCTAGTATGATAAACCTTTCCAGTTGTTGTAGAATGTAATTTGGGGTCATGACAGAGGGGTTAGATTCATGTCTTGGTCTTAAAGTTTTCTTTTGGGGTTTAGTTTAGTCACCATATTTAGTGAGTAAAGATTTATCATCTCTACTCCCTGCCCACCTCGGAGCTTAACAAGAGAATACACATAGCCACAGACACCCAGTAGAAGTGTACCAGGGATACAGAGATGATATACTTGAGCAGACAGTAGATTAAATAAGGCTGCTCAACTGACCCTGAGCCAGCACCTTCAAGAGATCTCATAGAAGATTTGATCTAGGGCACATGCTGACCAGGTGGTTGATTGGAGCTGGCCTCTCCAACTTGCTGTCTATATAAAGTAGGAGCCAAAGTACAGTGTTGGGTCCTGACAGCCGCAGATATCCATTTCTTTCAAGTACCAAGATCTCTTCCTCAGTAGACACAGGTAGCACCTCACAGCAAACTAGGAGATTTAATTGTTCACCTCTCACAAACAGCATGAGGGGGCTAAGGACCTATTCTAACCCCGGTCCCCATGGGAAAGGGAGTGTGGTTAATGAAATAACAATTAATGGAAGTACCAGAGAATTATTAAAATCATTAGGTATGTACCTAATGAAGCTTGTTAGTAAATATATACAGTGGGACCAAAAAGTATTTAGTCAGCCACTGATTGTGCAAGTTCTCCTACTTAGAAAGATGAGAGAGGTCTGTCATTTTCATCATAGGTACACTTCAACTATGAGAGACAAAATGAGAAAAAAAAAATCCAGGAAATCACATTGTAGAATTTTTAAAGAATTTATTTGTAAATTATGGTGGAAAATAAGTATTTGGTCATCCACAAACAAGCAAGATTTCTGGCTCTTACAGACCTGTAACTTCTTCTTTAAGAAGCTCTTCTGTCCTCCACTCGTTACCTGTATTAATGGCACCTGTTTGACCTCGTTATCTGTATAAAAGACACCTGTCCACAGCCTCAAACAGTCAGACTCCAAACTCAACCATGGCCAAGACCAAAGAGCTGTCGAAGGACACCAGGAAGAAAATTGTAGACCTGCACCAGGCTGGGAAGAGTGAATCTACAATAGGCAAGCAGGTTGGTGTGAATAAATCAACTGTGGGAGCAATTGTAAGAAAATGGAAGACATACAAGACCATTGATAATCTCCCTCGATCTGGGGCCCCACGCAAGATCTCATCCCGTGGGGTCAAAATGATCATGAGAACGGTGAGCAAAAATCCCAGAACTACACGGAGGGACCTGATGAATGACCTGCAGAGAGCTGGGACCAAAGTAACAAAGGCTACCATCAGTAACACACTACGCCGAGAGGGACTCAAATCCTGCAGTGCCAGGCGTGTCCCCCTGCTTAAGCCAGTACATGTCCAGGCCCGTCTGAAGTTTGCCAGAGAGCATATGGATGATCCAGAAGAGGATTGGGAGAATATCATGTGGTCAGATGAAACCAAAATGGAACTTTTTGGTAAAAACTCAACTCGTCGTGTTTGGAGGAAGAAGAATGCATCCCAAGAACACCATACCTACTGTGAAGAAGCATGGGGGTGGAAACCTCATGCTTTGGGGCTGTTTTTCTGCAAAGGGGACAGGGCGACTGATCCGTGTTAAGGGAAGAATGAACGGGGCCATGTATCGTGAGATTTTAAGCCAAAACCTCCTTCCATCAGTGAGAGCATTGAAGATGGAACGTGGCTGGGTCTTCCAGCATGACAATGATCCCAAACACACCGCTCGGGCAACGAAGGAGTGGCTCCGTAAAAAGCATTTCAAGGTCCTGGAGTGGCCTAGCCAGTCTCCAGACCTCAACCCCATAGAAAAGGTGTGGAGGGAGTTGAAAGTCCGTGTTGCCCAGCGACAGCCCCAAAACATCACTGCTCTAGAGGAGATCTGCATGGAGGAATGGGCCAAAATACCAGCTACAGTGTGTGCACACCTGGTGAAGACTTACAGGAAACGTTTGACCTCTGTCATTGCCAACAAAGGTTATGTTACAAAGTATTGAGTTGAACTTTTGTTATTGACCAAATACTTATTTTCCACCATAATTTACAAATAAATTCTTTAAAAATCCTACAATGTGATTTCTTGAATTTTTTTTTCTCATTTTGTCTCTCATAGTTGAAGTGTACCTATGATGAAAATTACAGACCTCTCTCATCTTTCTAAGTAGGAGAACTTGCACAATCAGTGGCTGACGAAATACTTTTTGGCCCCACTGTACATATGCTACTCATAAAAGAGGGAACACTTAATCATAAAAGTTAACACCAAGCCAAATCAACATCAGGGATATCAGTCTGTCAGTTAGGAAGCTAGGCGATTGTGTTTTAATTTCACCCGCTACCATAATATACGGTAAACAGTGAGAGACCTACATTATTTGCAAATGTATATTTAAAAATGTTAATGAGACAATTCTCTTATGAAGTTTAGCTCAAAGTGGTGAGCCATGACCTATCTTTGCTTGCAAAGCCTTTGGAATATCAACATTTATACCCAATCATGATACCCACACCTGTTACCTTTTTACCTGCTTACAGTGGAATGTTTAAAAATGGTGTAACTCAAAGTACTTCTCAAATAACTGCCTGAGGGCACATTTAGCAGCATTTCCACCCTTGGCCTTTACACACTGGAATTACCTCTGACTTCCTGAATCTTTTAATAACATTATGCACTGTAGATAGTTAAAGACCTAAATTTGTGCTAAGAAACGTTGTCTTTGAACTGCCTGACAGTGATCTTACAAAGTGGTAAACCACAACCCATCCTTGCTTGCAAAGACTACGCTAAAAATAGAAATTGTGAAACCATTCATAAGTGTTACTTGTGTAACCTTGGTATTTACTGTATACTGATGGCCTACCACTGCATCTACGGTCCTTAATGCACATCTTGAAACCTCAGTCAGCTTTGAAATATTTGCCTAGGTAAGACCTTACTGATGCAGTATAACTACTTTGTGTCTTGTAGTGTATGTCCATGGTGTATGACCTGTGACATTAAACTTTCTACCACAACCTCAACCCAGCAGAGTTTAGCTGTTCCACACCCGGTTTTAAGCCTTTACACAGCTGTTTCTGTTTTAGTTAATGAGTATGTTTCAACCTACATATGAAAATGATCATTATCACCTGTTTGGTATAACTGGTTAATCATACACCTGACTATAGTCCTACAAAATCCCTGGCTTTGTGCAAGTGTGCCTAGAAGAATTGATGCTGTTTTGAAGGCAAAGGGTGGTCACACCATATATTGATTTGATTTACAGTTCGAGTTCACCATTGTAAATGTAGATTTTATAGTGTTCATGTTCAACCTACTGTTCTACATCTCTGCTGAATTCTTGACGCATTATTCAATAAAGCATAAAGACTAATGAAACTAAAAGTGATGTGTTTAATATTTTAATTAAATACTTGTTGGTTAACGTTTGAGAAATTGGCAAAAAATGGACCTTTACAGTATCATTAAAATAACTGAGTTGACTGCAGGCAAGTTATAGAAAACATTGTATGAACAATCTGGCTTGTCAGTCAACATTATACAGATCTATTACACAAACTATGCCCCAATACCAATACTCAGTATTAGAATGGGACATCAAATACATTATAAAACCTTTAATATCATACTTAATGTCAAAATTTTAACAACAATAGGACTTACCACTTGAACCATTAATTACCATAGTTGTGGTATAATCAGATTGTTCCCCAACATTTAATCAATTCATAAATGCAGTTCATAAATGCATCAATCATTTAAATATGTTCACAACATTATACATAACACAGCCACATGTCTGCTGCAACATGAATCAAAACAGAATTTAAATTATTCAAATTAGGTTTACTTTTAACATCTTAAAACCACACAATCCTCTCAAATGGGGTGGTGTACTAGTTAAAATAATCTCTAACATACAAATGGATTAACACAAAACATTTGCACTGGAGCTTCAAGGCTCTAATGTAATGTAAGAAGTAATCAGTGTGAATGTCCACCGACCAGCATCATTCAAAATGAACTTCTACAAAATTTAAGGGCTTATTGAGCTAATTTATAAAACTATATGTACACATTGTATTTGAAAACCAAACAAAGTTCCCTGATTGGTGCATGTTTTAAAATTCCAGCAGTCATAGTTCGTATTGTTAAAGGTGAAATGAAAAACCAAATTTTGATGAGTTTTGTACAGAATTGTGTTAGAATTTATTTAGGAAAAAAATTATGCAAAAGGATTACACATTAAATTATTAAAGATTTATCTTTTTCACTAAGTTGCTAAAATGTTTTCGCTCTGGCCTGTCAGTGGTTACGTCCCAAAATAAGTTGGACAGCAGTCACAGTAAGTGCTTGTTGCTTCAGTCATGTTATGACAAAATAAAATCGAACAGAGATTTAAAGAAACCCAGTGGGTCAAGTTTGTGCACTGGAGCAGCCATCAGTTCCCCGAGGTGTGGACAGGGTGGGTAATATCAGCGGGTGTGGTAACTGCACTAAAAGACTGATTACTAGCAAGTCAATTTTCTGTTCGGAAGCTAATGTGGAACACTTGCTTGGGGATCTTTCCTGCATAACCCTGGCCGGCACTTACCAGATGCTCTGCTGTCAGAGGGACAATCTTGGGAGTGTCCCTGCTTTCCCTACTTGAAATCCGAAGACCCTGTAGTGGCCCATCAACAGCAGGTATTGTAACCTTAGCTAACAAATGCTATTTAGCATGCAAAAAGGCACAGCTTAATGTTTGAAATATCAGTATAAATTGAATTGAAGTCACTAAGTTAAACACGTTAATGGCTGCAGTTGCTGTCTGGCACATAAAAGCTAGTAGGCCTTTTAGTTAGTTAGTACTGGGTAAAGAACGCGGTGGGGTCACATATGGTTAAAAACAGTATAACATTAGTGAAATGTCTAGTTTGAACCACATATCTTTAAAGTATGAGACTGGGAAGCTTTAGTTTAAGATTGCATAATAGACTTTTTTGCTTTACAAAAAATAGATGCAACCTTGTCCATGGTATGTATATTTTAAGTTACATGAGAACAAATAATATACACCACGGCTACAGTTATTTAGTCTGTTCAGGTTAACTACATACAGACAGTTTACAATACTCCACATAGTCCTCATCTATAGCGTGTGGAGAATTCTTTCATTTTAGTGCTGCTGGACAACGAAAAACTGCTTGACACTTAAGAGTATGTTTGGACTCTATTTTCAACCTGTAAGGATTCTACATCTAGTTTCATATTCATATAGGTGAGGTGTAAAAATATCACAGTAAGAGAATTTTATATTACCAAAACATTATACAATATAGCAATTGAAATGGATACAATGTATTGACATTTAATACTTGTTTTTAGTCTTAATTTTGCAGTTGAATTTTTTGATTCTGCACACAAGCTCATTCTTTTTGACTATTCCTCTTTTTCCTCTTTCTTTCATATGAAACTCCACAGAATCAGATCAGCAGTGCTGTGGAAATGAAATAGAAATCTAACTTTCATCTGTCCCACTTTATCACGTCTCACACATGGAAACTGTACAAAGCAATTCTGCTCAGTCCAGTTCTTTTACGTTCCACTAGAGTGGGACAGTTTCCAGCACAACCCAAATGATTAATGGACACCATTACAAAGACACTAGAGGAAAATTAAAACATCAGACAGCTTTTACGATTCTCAATTTACTCGATATAGTTTTACTGGCTTACATTATGCTACCATGCATACCACCAGTGAAAAGTACCATTAAAGCATAAAGTATTGCTGGGTTACTACTTCTTAAGTTTGATTTACTAGCAACCAAGATTTCTGTGTTTGTGTGTGTGCGTAAACGTGTGTGGTAGACTGACAAGCTGCTATTGGATATAAAACATGAATAAAATTTATTTAACACTAATTATTTGCTAGTTATATTAATTTTTATATAAAAAAAGTTGGTGCAGAAGTAAAACACGCAGTGCTAACATTTCCAACTCAGAAGTTCAAATCTCAGCTCTGTTAATGACCAGGCAGGTTACTATACTGACAATAATTAGCTTGTCTGAAACTTTCTGTGCATGATACAGCTCTCCATATAAACTGGTGAAGGTGAAAAGCAGCAACTGGCTACTGCACATGTGTCAAAGGGGGCATGTGGTGAATTACAGCCCTCCTCGGTCAGTGGCGGTCTGCAGCAGTGAAATACAATCAGGCAAGTTGGACATGATCAGACTGGGAAAAAAATTGGGGGAAAATGCATAAAAGAATATGACTTAAGATTTAAGCCAATGTCTAAAATAAGACTGGGGCTTTAGGTGGTTAAGACAACCATAAACTCTTATAAAAAAGCAGATGCTTTTAAAACCGTGTGTTTTATAGTCTGAGCGATTAGTGCTCCATTTAGAATATAATTTTTTTTATATTTACTTTTTTTAAGGGTAATAATTGCTCGCCCACAATTTATTAATTAAAAACTTATCTCTTTAGAACTGCTTTCCATAATTCTTAGTTTTATTGAATACTTGTTTTTAATTTGTTTTATTCTCAGTTATATATATATATTTGCAGTAGTACTATTTACTTTCTTATGTTTTATTACTCGTTTTATACCTTTTCTGTTGTTCTCTTTTAATTTCTTTGATGTGTAAAGTGTCCTTGTGTATCCTGAAAGGCGCTTATAAATAAAATTCTATTATTATTATTATTATTATTATTATTAAAGTAATATGTAGGATTATAAAAAGCTCTGATGGAAAACTTAAAAGTATTATTTATGACCTTGCCATTATTTACATTCAGCAGTCACTTAGTCATCTTTTATTCATCACTGAATAATAACTGACTCAGTGATGAAGCGTGCAATAGGGAGGTAAAAGAGTTTAAATACATGGCACATAAAAGCTTGCACTTTCTGGTTTTCGGTACTGGTACAATCCAATGATACTAGGTAAATTCTAACTGGATTGTTTATTTCATTTTAAAATAAAATTAAAAACTGTTAAATAAAAGGTTAATCTAGCAATAAAACATGAATTATCAGCCACTGCCATACAAAGTTTACAATTGTGCATTACATATCAGGTAAAGCTACAAAACAAGAGTCATTGTATGCATACCTAAAATAGCACACATGCACAGTAAATCTTGTAACTGACACCAACAACGTAACCACATCAAGACCATTTGTTTTGGATTTAAGTCATTTGAATTGTCTTGTTACTGGGATTAAACCTAATTTGGCAAATTGTGTCAAACATGTAAGTGGCATTTACTACCTAGCCATTTGATTTAAGTGACTTACCGTGCCATCAGAAAGTATTCACACCCCTTCACTTTTTCCACATTTTGTTACGTTACAGGCATATTTGAAAACCGATTTGAGTATAGTTTTCTTTTAAAAAATCTACATGAAATAGCCCATAATGACAAAGTGAAAACATGTCTTCAGACATTTTTGTAAATTTATTAAAAATGTAAACATTTAAACATAATAGGTACATAAGTATTCACACCCATGGCTTAATATTTTGTTGAAGCACCTTTGGCAGCAATCACAGCCTCAAGTCTTCTTGGGTATGTCTGTACAAGCTTGGCACACTTGTTTTTGGGCATTTTCTCCCATTCTTCTCTGCAGATCCTGTCAAGCTCAGTCAGGTTGGATGTGCAGCGTCTGTAGACAGTCATTTTTAGGTCTTTCCAGATTCAAGTCCAGGCTCTGGCTGGGCCACTCAAGGACATTCACAGACTGCTCCTGAAGCCACTCCTTTGTTATCTTGGCTGTGTGCTTTGGGTCATTGTCATGTTGGAAGATGAATCGTCGCTCTAGTCTGAGTTCCAGAGCACTCTGGAGTAGGTTTTCTTGAATTTTCCTCTATGTGAACTAGTCGCCCAGTTCCTGCCGCAGAAAAACATCCCCACAGCATGATGCTGCAACCACCATGCTTGACAGTAGGGATGGTGTTAGCCAGTCGATGAGCAGTGCCTGTTTTTTCCCCAGACATGACGCTTGTAGTTCAGGCCAAAAAGTTCTATTTTGGTTTCATCAGACCAGAGAATTTTGATTCCTCTGGTCTGAGAATCCTTAAGGTGCTTTTTGGCAAACTCCAAGCGGGCTGCCATGTGCCTTTTAGTGAGAAGTGGCTTCCATCTGGCCACTCTACCATAAAGGCCTGATTGGTGAAGTGTGTTAGCAATGGTTACCTACTGGATGGTTGTCCTATCTCTACAAGGGAACACTGGAGCTCTACCTTAGTGACCATTGGGTTCTTGGTCACCTCTCTGACCAAGGCCCTTCTTCCCCGATTACTCAGTTTGGTCGGGCGGCCAGATCTAGGGAGGGTTCTGGTGGTTCCAAACTTCCTCCATTTCCGAATAATGGAAACCACAGTGCTTTTCGGGACCTTCAATGCTGCCGAAATTTTTTTGTATCCTTCCCCAGATTTGTGCCTTGACACAATCCAATCTCGGAGGTCTAAAGACAATTCCTTTGACTTCATTGCTTGGTTTCTGCTCTGATATGCACTGTCAACTGTGAGACCTTTTATAGACAAGTGTGTGCCATTCCAAATTATGTTCAATCAACTGAGTTTACCACAGGTGGTCTCCAATCAAGTTGTAGAAGCATCTCAAGGATGATCAGTGTAAACTGGATGCACCTGAGCTCAATTTTGAGCGTCATAGCAAAGGGTGTGAATACTTATGTACCTATTATGTTTAAATGTTTACATTTTTAAAAGATTTACAAAAATGTCTGAAAACATGTTTTCACTTTGTCATTATGGGCTTTTTCGTGTAGATTTTTTAAAAATGTGGAAAAAGTGAAGGGGTGTGAATACTTTCTGATGGCACTGTAAATGGGGGTTAAACCTAATTTGGCAACAATCTGCAAACATAGATTGTAATGTTTCAACACTCCCAATTTATGGGGAGCTTGGGTGACAGAGCAGTAAAACATGCTGGCCACCCAGTCCTGCGATTTCGAGCTCTCAATGTCAAATCTCAGATCTGCTATTGGCCAATGTCTGTCAAGTGTGAGGGGCAAAAAAATTCCTCATCACCGCTACAGTTACGGCCTCTGCTGGCTGGACCATGGCGTCCGCACAGAGACGGGGGTAAATGGAGATCAGTATGTGACTGTACACAGCACTAATCCCTGTGTGAACCCGCCTTGTGCATGTGAAAAGAAGCGGTTGGCAACTGCACGTGTCGGATGTGGCGTATGTTAGGTACGGCCATCCTCAGCCAGGGTAGGGGTCTGCAGCAATAAAATGTGTTTCTATACAGGTAAATACCATAGTTAAAAGGCAAAATTAATAAAGGTCAAGCAGTAGACTACTGTTCTACTGTAAAGAAATGGTTAGCACCACTGAATACACTTTCTAGGATCATTTCAATACGATTCAGTTCAAGAAAAATAGTTGCTGCTATTACATGTTTAAGATTAAGGGACAGACAGAATCAGGAGTTTGACTGTGTTTACAAAGTCATTCTCAGCATCTATTAAAAAAACACTACTGATTATGTTTAAATTATTGTGTTACTGAATCACACTGACCATCACATGGCATTAAAAAATGGCCAGAGTTTAAATTTGGATTGAATGACCTCAAAAAACACTAGAGCAGAATATCAGAGTTATGGCTTCAGTCTTGGATGGTGAGTAAAATTAACTGCTGTCAGCTCTCCTCCAAAGCTAAACAATCTTCTTTTCCTCTGTTACTAATAAGAGGGGAGCAGAGTGGTTTGGGAATAGTGTGGGTGGCACAAAACCCTAGGGTCCTTAGACCTGGTATTGTTTATCTCCTTCAGTTACTGTCTTATGCAAAGTTTGACATTTCCCCTATATCTGCATTGGTTTCTATACTTCCAAAAACATACCAGTAGATTAATTTTCCACTCTAAATCCCCCCTAGGTACAAGTGCTTCAGTGGGTAAATACTGTGTGTACTGCCTTCTTCCGTTTTTTAGTTGTTTTCAAAATCCAAACCCACTACGACCTTAATCTGTGAAATCATTCCTGAAAAAAAATGAATGACAGATAGAATATATGGGTTTACAGGATAAACCAGTATTATAATTAGCTCTTTACTCTTGTTTTAGTGACTTAAACAGCATGTTAAATATTATATTAGTACACCACAATATGTGTTCTCAATTTTCACTACTTATGTATTTATATGCATGTATTAGCGATTGGAGATGCAAGTTCAACGTACAATAATACATTTTCTGACCAATGTCAGGAATGTTCTTGTAAACAAATTCTTTGGAGCAAAACCATTCTGAATTTCAGAAGCTGTTAACTTTACCTGAATGGAATTTGGAATAGTGGAAGATAAACTGGTAGCAACAGTTAAGAAACACTTTTCATCAGTCCTAGGCAAGAATGGCATAAAAAAAATAAGGCATAAACCAAAAGGATAAATTACTCACATATAAGGAAAATGTCTACAAGTATACAGAAATGAGAATAAAAGCGTTAACTGTAAGGACGATAAACGTAAAAAGCTGTCCAGGATCCAAAAAGCAAAGGTGAGACAAAGCATCCAAAGGCATGCAAGATAAATGCAACATCCATAAGAAATGTTAAAAGTTCCCAAACCATCAAAACTAAAAATACAGTCTTAAAAAGGCAAAGGCAAATGCTGTTGCCTTAGTTAACCCACATCCCTAGCTTCCGAAAAGCTAAGAAAGTCCCAAACGGAGACCAGAACGAGCACATTGAGAGTGTGTGTATATATAGGCGTATGTGGTTGTGTTAAGATGTGTCTTTAGATGGACACTGGAGGAGGAAAACTGGAAGTGTCTGGTTGCCACAGCAACTGTTTTTCACCATGACTGTAAAGTCTTAAGCCACTTGGAAAGCTTTGTGGCTGACAGAGGCAATGAGAGGACAAGTTGAGGCCATGGAAATACTCAGTGACTGGATGGTCCATTGCTCTGAGTCGGCTGGCCAGAGATCTCCAGGAAGGCAGCCCGCATCACGCTGTATGACTTATCACAGAGTGATGATACATCATCTGTTGTCATACCTTTTGTCTCGATTTTGGGTAGGATCTTTAGAGTGATTGTCCCTATGTGGAAGAAAGAAAAAAAAAAACATAAGCAACATTATTATTTCCGACACCAGATATGTTTTCCACTTTCTTTTATTTTAAGGGGCACCCCTTTTGTGTCATCTATGGCTAATTCTGGCAACATATTATTACTGTATTTTTATTATTACTGTACTTATTTTGCATGTTAATTGCACCTCTTACCCTTATTGTACTATTTGAAATGCATTCGTATTCTAGAAGAAGACAATAAAAATGCAAACACAAGATTTCGAAGAACCATCAGAAGAGTGTTTTATCACAAGCCTCGAAATTTAAAAAAGGTGGTATATTACATATTTAACATAATGTATATGCCAAGGGAACTCTACCAACAAAAATTAAAAAATGATATGGGACAGGTGCACACTTTGAAATGTCATTTTGAAAGTTTTATTAATAATTAGGGCTGTCACACGATACAATTTTTTAATCGAGATTAATCGACTGCAAAAATAACTAAGCAAAATTTTAACAATTATGCAAATTTTTATTGCAAAAAATTTTTTCCCAATAAAAAATAACAAATTTATAAAATTATAATAAAATTATTAATTCTAAATTATCTTTAGAAAGCCAGCCAAAGTCTATATAGAGTTGTTAACAGCTACCCATCTTTCAGCCAGTTATTTAAAATGACAAGTCTGTTCACATTATCTGGCAAAAGTGAGGATCTTTTTTTGTTCGTAACCCAGCCACTGAAAACAGGCGCTCAGTGTACTAATATGAACAATTTGTAGATGCAACACGTATAAAGTCATGTCGACCCACATAGTTAACTATGTTAAAGTGTCTACAGTCTATTGCGATCCATTTAATGTTACCTTTAATCTGTGCAATTCAATTAAAAATCGTTTAGAGAGGAAAATAAAAGAAAACTGAAATATTGTGGTTGCATAAGTGTGCACATTCTTATAATTGGGGATGTGGCTGTGTTCAGAAGTAACCAATCACATTTGAACTCATGTTAAATAGTACTTACTGACACCTGCCATCAATTAAATAAACCCCCATATGAAGTTCAGCTCTTCTAGTAGAATTTTCCAGACATTTACTTTAGGTGTCAGTGAGAAAAAAATTAATTAACAAATTATTATCATACCATGGTATCGTTATTATATTGCTGTTTAGCAATAATAAAGAAAAAATATACACTAATCAGCCATAACATTAAAACCACCTCATTGTTTCTACACTCACTGTCCATTTTATCAGCTCCACTTACCATATAGAAGCACTTTGTAGTTCTACAATTACTAACAGTAGTCCATCTGTTTCTCTGCATGCTTTGTTAGCCCCCTTTCATGCTGTTCTTCAATGGTCAGAACTCTCCCAGGACCACTGCAGAGTAGGTATTATTTGGGTGGTGGATCATTCTCAGCACTGCAGTGACACTGACATGGTGGTGGTGTGTTAGTGTGTGTTGTGCTGGTATGAGTGGATCAGACACAGCAGTGCTGATGGAGTTTTTAAACACCTCACTGTCACTGCTGGACTGAGAATAGTCCACCAACCAAAAATATCCAGCCAACAGCGCACTGTGGGCAGCGTCCTGTGACCACTGATGAAGGTTTAGAAGATGACCAACTCAAACAGCAGCAATAGATGAGCGATCGTCTCTGATTTCACATCTACAAGGTAGACCAACTAGGTAGAAGTGTCTAATAGAGTGGACAGTGAGTGGACACGGTATTTAAAAACTCCAGCAGCGCTGCTGAGTGTGATCCACTCATACCAGCACAACACACACACTGACACACCACCACCATGTCATTGGCACTGCAGTGCTGAGAATGATCCACCACCTAAATAATACCTGCTCTGTGATGGTCCTGTGGGGGTCCTGACCATTGAAGAACAGGGTGTAAGCACGCAAAAAAAGCATGCAGAGAAACAGATGGACTACAGTCAGTAATTGTAGAACTACAAAGTGCTTCTATATGGTAAGTGGAGCTGGTAAAATGGACAGTGAGTGTAAAAAAAAAAGGGGGTGGTTTTAATGTTATGGCTGATCAGAGTATTTTGGTAGCAGAGATCCACTGCTTGGGACTAATTTTGTTTTGAAACTTGTTAAATATCTAAAACAACTTTTAAAGATGAGCAATAGTGTTGTGCTTCGAATTTGTGTGTACAGGGTGGGCCATTTATATGGATACACCTAAATAAAATGGGAATGGTTGGTGATATTAACTTCCTGTTTGTGGCACATTAGTATATGGGAGGAGGAAAACTTTTCAAGATGGGTGGTGACCATGGCGGCCATTTTGAAGTCGGCCATTTTGGATCCAACTTTAGTTTTTTCAATGGGAAGAGGGTCATGTGACACATCAAACTTATTGAGAATTTCACAAGAAAAACAATGGTGTGCTTGGTTTTAACGTAACTTTATTCTTTCATGAGTTATTTACAAGTTTCTGACCACTTATAAAATGTGTTCAAAGTGCTGCCCATTGTGTTGGATTGTCAATGCAACCCTCTTCTCCCACTCTTCACACACTGATAGCAACACCGCAGAAGAAATGCTAGCACAGGCTTCCAGTATCCGTAGTTTCAGGTGCTGCACATCTCGTATCTTCACAGCATAGACAATTGCTTTCAGATGACCCCAAAGATAAAAGTCTAAGGGGGTCAGATCGGGAGACCTTGGGGGCCATTCAACTGGCCCACGACGACCAATCCACTTTCCAGGAAACTGTTCATCTAGGAATGCTCGGACCTGACACCCATAATGTGGTGGTGCACCATCTTGCTGGAAAAACTCAGGGAACGTGCCAGCTTCAGTGCATAAAGAGGGAAACACATCATCATGTAGCAATTTGAAATATCCAGTGGCCTTGAGGTTTCCATTGATGAAGAATCTATCTTTGTACCCCATATACCACACCATACCATCAATTTTTGTGTTCCAACAGTCTTGGAGGGATCTATCCAATGTGGGTTAGTGTCAGACCAATAGCGGTGGTTTTGATTGTTAACTTCACCATTCACATAAAAGTTTGCCTCATCACTGAACAAAATGTTCTGTGTAAACTGAGGGTCCTGTTCCAATTTTTGTTTTGCCCATTCTGCAAATTCAGTGCGCCGATCTGGGTCATCCTCGTTGAGATGCTGCAGCAGCTGGAGTTTGTAAGGGTGCCATTTGTGAGTAGCTAATATCTGCCGAAGGGATGTTCGTCTGATGCCACTCTCCAGTGACATGCGGCGAGTGCTACGCTGTGGGCTCTTGCTGAATGAAGCTAGGACAGCCACTGATGTTTCTTCATTAGTGACAGTTTTCATGCGTCCACATTTTGGCAAATCCAACACTGAACCAGTTTCACGAAACTTGGCAAGCAGTTTGCTAACTGTAGCATGGGAGATGGGTGGTCTCGTAGGGTGTCTTGCATTGAAATCTGCTGCAATGACCCGGGTACTGCGTTCACCAGACATCAACACAATTTCTATCCGCTCCTCACGTGTTAACCTCTGCGACATGTCAATGGCTGTAAACAAAGAGAAGCTTGTAAATAACTCATGAAAGAATAAAGTTACGTTAAAACCAAGCACACCATTGTTTTTCTTGTGAAATTCTCAATAAGTTTGATGTGTCACATGACCCTCTTCCCATTGAAAAAACTAAAGTTGGATCCAAAATGGCCGACTTCAAAATGGCCGCCATGGTCACCACCCATCTTGAAAAGTTTTCCCCCTCCCATATACTAATGTGCCACAAACAGGAAGATAATATCACCAACCATTCCCATTTTATTTAGGTGTATACATATAAATGGCCCACCCTGTATATATATTTATATAGATTTATACAGAGAAAATTATTTTATAAGGTTTACCTGATTTGAACTCTTTCTCTTTTCGAAGGTAGAAGTTACTATATGAGGAAAACACGATTGGGATAATTGGTGCCTGTGATGGAAAAAAAGGTCAACCACTTGTTAAGAATGAATTTCATTAATGAGCATGTTTTAATGAGCATGTTTTTCAAAGCTAAGACAGAAAGCAAATCCTCCATCTGACAATTTGAAAATTGTTTTAATTTTAATATGCTTCCTATTTTTTTTATTTTGTTTTGCTTAATATACTACTAATCTGCTTTCCTAGCAGTTATGCACATATTCTGAGAAACAGCAGCATCTATTTCACTTACTATTTATTAATATTTCACTTCAACGTTGAAGTAAAAGTGATGCATTTTGGGTTATAGTATGCTGTGTAAAAAGCTTGTAGAAGCAGTATTGATGTATTGATGCTTTCACACATCAGAACATTCATCCCACCTGGCCTGGACATGTTATCAGTTTGCCTACCGACCAAATCGCTCCACAGAGGATGCCATCACAACAGCACTCCACACCGCACTAACACATTTGGAGGAACCTGACAGCTATGTAAGGATTCTATTTGTGGACTTTAGCTCCGCATTTAACACGATCATCCCCAAGAAACTGGTCAGCAAACTGGTGAACCTGGGCCTGACTTCCTCAATGTGTACCTGGATTATTGACTTTCTCACTGGACTGCCACAAAAGGTCAAAATTGGCAACCACACCTCCTCCACCCTCATCGTAAACACAGGAACTCCTCAGGGTTGTGTTAAGCCCTATGCTTTTCACACTTTTTACACAGGACTGTACCCCCATTCACAATTCCAACAGAATAATTAAATTTGCAGATGACACAACAATAGTCGGACTGATCTCCAACAATCAGGAGATGGCCTACAGGCAGGAGGTAGCTCACTTGTCTGATTGGTGTAGATTAAACAACCTGGCTCTCAACACCTCAAAGACAAAGGAGATCGTCATTGACTTTCGAAGGACAAAGGAGATAGACCACCTCCCCCTGCACATCAATGGAGACAAGGTGGAGATGGTGGAAAGCCTGAAATTCCTCGGAGTCTACATGTCTGACCAGCTGACATCCGTTAACACCTCACACCTGATTAAGAAAGCTCAACAAAGACTCCTCTTTCTCAGGAAGCTGAAAAAGGCCAAGCTACCACAGAAACTACTAGTAAACTTCTATAAGAGCACAATAGAAAGTATTCTGACCAGCAATTTCACAGTGTGGTATTCAAGCTGCACTGCCGCCGAGCGTAAGGATCTGCATCGCATAGTGAAAACAGCTCAACGAATTATTGGCACAGAACTTTCACACCTGGACGTGTTGTATGCTGGCCGACTCAGGAAGAAGGCTAGCAGCATCATCAAAGACACCACACACTCCGGACATACACTGTTCCAGCTACTACCATCAGGCAAACGATTCAGGACAATAAAAGCACGTACAAACAGACTAAGGAACAGCTTTTTTCCTAGAGCTGTGGCCTCCATCACACACCACAGAACTGGAAAAGACTGAGCACACAAACACAGGACTACGGGTCACACACGAACTATGCAGCATCTGCACACACACAGTTAATATTTAATATTTAAAGCAAAAATGTAAATTCACTTTACAAGAGAGCAAAGATTTTATTTTTTATTTTTTTATCTTTGAGTGTAAATAATTTTTCTGTGTAAATAATTTTAATTACTTGTATTAATACTACTACTGTCTTTCTTCTTCTACTGCTGCTACTCTATTGGAGAGATGCCACTCGAAATTTCATTGTACTTGTGTATAGTGACAACAAAGATTCTATTCTATTCTATTGGGAATTTTGCCATAAAGTACTACGTCATATAGGTAACTTTGGCATTCTGATAATATTAGCGCTGGTTACATACTGTGTACTTCATAATGGTCTTGCTTGGTTTTAACATAAGTAGAATGGAAAGTACGTAATGTACTGCAGGAAAAACTGAATTGACCTCTGCTGTTCATATCAGATTGATAAACCTCGTTCCTCAAACAGCAATAACAGTCAGTCAATGATTAAAAGTATGATAAGCAGGAAATTACTTGTTCTGCGTGTGTGTGTGTGTGCGCGCAAAAATCACTTACCTGGGCCTGCACTGCCAAGTGGAATGCACCCTTCTTAAACGGCAGAATATCACCTTTCTGATTCCGTGTTCCTTCGGGAAACACCCAAAGACGAATCTAGAGACAGAAAAAGTAAATTATATCATGTTAGTTTAGTTACTGTTTATTTATTCACTGTATACTTCAAAGCCAAAAATAAGTTGTATGTATTATTAAATAAAAGATGCAACACGGTTTCAAATACAAACTTCATTACTTGAACAGTTGAGATGTTTGGTAAAATAAAAACCTGTCCCAAAAGTCCCAACTTTTGTGTATTAAAGGTAACAAATTAAAAATGTATTCATATTTACATATAATTTATTTATGTAGTATTAAGTCATATTATTCTTTCGTTGATTAAATAAAAGTTGAAGATTTACAATCAAAGATTTTTGTTTTTATTGTATTTTCCAAAATTATTTAAAACCTTTTTTTCTGGAAATTAGTTTTGATTATAATAGAACTATAAAACAATTAAGCTAAAATAAAGATTAAGCTTAATTATTACATTATCATTATACAAACCAACTTATATTTTGTTAATATAAAAAAATTTAAAATTTTATGCCTGCCATACAGTCAAAAAAGCTTGGACCACTGTGTTAAATCACCTTTCCTATTAATTAAACTTTTTGATTTTTTTTGAGGAAATGAAGACACTAACAGTGGACCTAATTTTCTTCTTTAAGCAACCAGGTTAACAGAACTACAACAAGAATTGCAGTTTTCAAAGGTCAGGACTCTCTGATCAAGTCATTTAAATTGATTTATTTGCTCCATCATCTCTCATAACCTTCATAGAAAAAACAACAACAAATAACTGTACACTCAGAAAATCATTTCATACATCCACCACTTTGAATTATGTATAGTCTATATTGGCATATTTCCCGACTGGGTACTGACTGAAGTCCTCCTATTCCGTATGAATAATTGGAATAAAAGTCCATACGCCATGAAACCAGTAGAATAGAAAATGTATCCAATCGGACTCACAGAACAGGAGCTGATGGTCGAAATCATCAAGGTGACCACACACAGATGCACATGAAAAAAAACCTCTATAAATAAAAAATATAACATTAATTAAGCTTCAACCATTCATAAACACCTTATGTAGTTATATAAACATTACAGATACCCCAACACCATTGTGACTATTTACCACACTGCTTAAACCATAACAGATTAATACATTGTATAAATATATACACTTACTATGAGTAGATGAGCTTACTAGCTCCTCAAAAGGGTGTATCAACAGGCTATAAGGCTAGGCCTCCTGCTTTTTAATCACAAATTCTTGATTGTTTAAAAGTTCTTTTAGGAACAAAACTTCACCTCAAACATTGCCACATTTGTGAAGGCCTCACCAAACAATTGATCCCCCCTGCCCATTACTCCTTCTCTCTTTAGGTACAGCAGAGAAATAGAAACCTCTATGCCCCCTATAGGCTTGGAGAGGCTTTGCAACCTTTCATAAGCTAAGGTAGGGCCTACTACTGTGACAGAGTCTATTCTGTTACATACCCCTCCCCCCAGACCAAGAAGGTTTAACTTCACCCAAATATTTCTTTAGGTTTTCTATATGGTAAGTGTCTACCTGATTCCGAGCCCCAATCAATTCTACCTGGTAATTGACTTTGTTAAGTCGTTTTAGTACCTTAGCTGGACCTCGCCACTTTGGAGCCAACTTTGCCATGACTGCATCACCTGCACGGGACAAAGGATGAGTCCGGATCCACACCAGATCCCCCTCTTGCAGGACTTCATGTGTTCCGCGCAAATTGTAATATTTCTCCTGGCGTTGTTGAGCACTAGCCACTCTTTCCCTCCCTTTGTCAAACAAAGCCTGTTGTCGCTCCATCACGTTATATGCCACATGCCCAGGTTCTGGAGGATGTTGCGCCAGACGCTCTAAAGGTCCTTTCAGCTTACGCCCTAGTGCGATCTCAGCTGGGGTATAACCGGTGGTTTCCTGCCACGCTGAATTTATTGCAAATCGAAACTCGGGGAGCCAGCGATCCCATGTCTTATGGTTATCTTTGACATATGAGGCTATCATGGTTTTAAGGGTCTTATTTATACGCTCGGTGAGGTTGGTCTGAGGATGATAAGCCGTAGTTAGCTTCTGTATGACCCCCCACTGTTTACAAGTTGCATTTATTAGATGTGCCGTGAATTGTGGCCCCCTATCAGAAACAAGATATACTGGGGTTCCCCAGCGAGTGAATACTTCCCTTGTCATAATACTGGCTATTGCTTTGGCCCTGGCAGTCCTAAGAGGAAACAGCTCAACCCACTTGCTGCAATAGTCGACCACCACCAGAAGATATTCATTGGACTTCACACTTTTTGGAAAAGGTCCCATCAAGTCTACACCCAGCATGTAACCTGGTTCCTTGACTGGGGTGGATTGTAAATGACCTGACAACTTTGAAATACTAGGTTTGTACTGTTGACAAGTTAGACATTGCTTACAATATGACCAAACATCTCTCCGTATTTCTGGCCAATATGCCCCATTCAATAAACGGCGTAAGGTCTTCATTTGGCCCAGATGACCAGCTAGAGGGTTATCATGGGCAAACTTCAGGAAAGCAGGTCGCAGGTTTGTAGGAATGACTAGTTGTAGAGTGTGACCTTGTTGATCATTAGGTACACTCCGGAATAGGTAATCATTGCAAACAGTATAGTGAATGCGGTTTGCATCAGATGGGGGTATTCTTGCTTCTTTCCATAAAGGTTGAAGATCCTGATCCTCTTTTTGGCTTTTACCAACCTCCTCCCAGCTAACAGGCAGGTTGCTATCATTGTTGGCTCGACATACCACAAGAGTACCCGGGGAGTTATTGCTGAGGCTTCGTGAGAGAGAGTCAGGTACGACATGACATTGGCCCTTCCGGTACCCCACTACGAACTCGAAACCCTGGAGGCGGATGGCCCATCTAGTGAGGCGTGAGGACGGCTTAGGGTGATTAAAAACCCAAGTTAGAGCAGAGTGATCTGTGATGATATTAAATTTTTGACCCTCCAAATACCTTCTCCATTTCTCTACTGCCCACACTACTCCCAGGCATTCTTTTTCAGTCACAGAGTACGCCCTTTCAGCTTTTTGCAGTAGCCGAGAGGCGTAGGCAATAACATGTTCCCCTTCTTCGTCTTCTTGCGTTAAGACAGCTCCTAACCCGATCTCACTTGCATCAGTCTGCACCTTAAAAGGCTTGTTAAAATTGGGAGATACAAGAACCGGGGACTCCTGCAACGCCTTCCTCAGATCCTCAAAAGCATTTTGGCACTGGCATGTCCATTCCCAGGTAGCCCCTTTCCTTTTTAAGGCATGGAGTGGTGCTGCACGCTCAGCAAAGTGAGGTATAAACTTATGGTACCATCCAGTGAATCCTAGGAAACGCGGGACCTCCTTTAGAGTTCTGGGAACCGGGTAGTGCTGTATGGCTTCTATTTTTGCAGGGTCAGTTCGGATGCCTTCCTTAGAGATGACATGCCCCAAGAATGTTAAAGAATGTCTCAGTAACTGACACTTTTGAGGTTTAGTGTTAAACCAGCTTCCTTTAACTTACTGAATACTCTTTCCAGATCATGAAAATGTTGTTGGGAGTTACCAGAGTATACTACAATGTCATCTATATAAACAAAACAGATTTTTCCAATTACATCCTGTAGAACTCTGGTCATGAGCCTTTGAAAAGTGGCTGCAGAATTTTTTAAGCCAAAAGGTAGACGTACAAATTCATAATGATGTTCTTTGGTCACAAAAGCTGTTTTTGGTATACTTTCTTCCTCTACCTCCACCTGCCAACATCCACTCTTTAGGTCTAAAGTACTGAATACCGCAGCTCCATGCAAAGACTCTAGGATCTCGTGCACTTGGGGCATCGGGAATCCGTCCAAAGGTGTCTTGGCATTGAGAGACCTGTAGTCGATGCAGAACCTAGTCGTTCCATCTTTTTTTGGTACAAGGACTACGGGTGCAGCCCATGGGGAAGTGGAAGGTCTAATAATACCTTGTTCAAGCATAGAACGGATTTCATTGTCAATGTGTTGTTGTCTGTGCACAGGTACAGGATACGGTTTCTTTCTTACTGGTAGATCCTCTGTGGTGTATATGGTGTGTTTTATGATCGAAGTGCGTCCTATGGCTTCAGTGCAGACAGTTGGCCAGTCCATAAGCAGTTCTATTAAGGAAATCCTTTCTTGTGGTCCTACATCTGCTTCCTCTGCTAGCCAATTCATGACATTTAGAGTTTGTTGGGAAACTTCTTGACATGGCATGGCTAGATACAAACTAATTGGAATGGCATGGTAAGATGTTATAAAAGACCATGTACGGTTCTCACCAGGCAGGGCATATGTCATTTCCGCAAAATTTAAGCTCATCTGTGTCATACTTAGGAAGTCTAATCCCAATACAAGAGAAAATGCCAGGTCTAAATCCCCCATCACAAACAGATCTAGTTGATATGGGTGATCGTGTAGCACACAGTTCCACCTAACTTTCCCCAGGGAATTTTGGACCTTTCCATTGGCGATCGTAAACGTTTGACCACCACTTCCTCTTAAACTCTCTCCTAGCTCTTTCAGTTTAGCCCACAACGACTGTTGAATAAGAGAGAAAGTGCTACCGGTGTCTATAATGGCTTCACAAAGTTTATCTTTAATCAGCAGATTCAGGGTGAGAACTCTGGTCGTAACCCTCCTGGGATCTCCATGAATTATACAATTATGTCCTTGGTTACGTTCTTGATTTTTAATAGGCCGCTCTTTAGGCCTTGCCTCCGGCTGCTGTCTCCACAAAGACTTTTCTTCGGTTAGATCCCGCTCTATCAGGGTTCCCACACGTACTAGCTCGTCCACGGAAGTCACGGTACCTCTGAGTATACTAGCTAGGCGGGGATTACAGTTACGCAGAATGGCCTGGAGAATTTCTCGATCTGTCATGGATGGCTTCCACCTTACACAAAGTGCTCTGTATTGGAAGGCAAAGGTACGAATGTTTTCATCTCTACCTTGTTTTCTTTCTCGAAGTCTTCTCTCTGCCTCTTCTTCCTGATCTTCTGACAGGAAGGATTTCAGAAAAACAGTCTTAAACTGACTCCATGTCCGTACACGTCTCTTCTCAGCGACCCACCAGTCTTTTGCTGTATGTGTCAATACTGAAGTTAAGGTGGCTAAAATCTCTGCATCCGTGAGAGGGTGAACAGTTAGATAATCTTCACAGCGTTCAATAAATACTACTGGGTCTTCTCCCTCTCGGCTGCCAAAGCTAGGGAACACGAGTTTAACAGGTGCTCTGTACGACAGTGATGGTTGGTAACCATAACTATTGGCTAGACCAGCAGTATACGTAGGGGCTGGTGCCTGCACACTTTGACTGGCCTGTGGAGTGGAGGTGACGGGTTGTCTCGATTGGGTTATGGCTTGCAACAGCCGATCTTTCCTTTGCAAACAATCTATGACTGCTTGTCCCAAATCTCTTATCTTATCATCCAATTCCTTTTTAAGATGATCACAGGTATCAGCCTGACTTCTCTGGTTTTGGTGAGCGACCCGTAGTTGACTTTCCACTTCATTAAGCCTCTGCATCACTTCACTCTGAAAACTTTGCATCTGGCTCTCCAACTGCCTTATCCTCCCGGCCATCATCATAGTGACCAAACTCTCATTCCCTTCCTCTTCTTCTGGAGGAGGTGGTAAAGCAGGCTCTAGCAGATCGCTTTCAGCTGTCTCGCTTTCGTCTTCGGAACCTAGGTACAACTGACTAAGTGTGTCCATGACCTCCTGGATTGGATCCCGTCGTGTGACAAAAGGTCCAGCAGTGAAATCAGTGTTCAAGCTGACTTCAGGAAATCTATCCTGTTCTGTCTCTGATACAGACATTTTATTTATTTATTTAATTTTATTTTATTCTATTTTATTTTATTTTATTTTATTTATTTATTTATTTATACAGCACGTAACAAAAACAGTAAAAAAACTTTTCTTTCAGTACTTATAAAAATACATGAGGCTTAGAGAGATATGAAGCAAACAAACAACAGAGTCCCTGTTTGGGCGCCACTGTAACACTGGACCTAATTTTCTTCTTTAAGCAACCAGGTTAACAGAACTACAACAAGAAATGCAGTTTTCAAAGGTCAGGACTCTCTGATCAAGTCATTTAAATTGATTTATTTGCTCCATCATCTCTCATAACCTTCATAGAAAAAACAACAACAAATAACTGTACACTCAGAAAATCATTTCATACATCCACCACTTTGAATTATGTATAGTCTATATTGGCATATTTCCCGACTGGGTACTGACTGAAGTCCTCCTATTCCGTATGAATAATTGGAATAAAAGTCCATACGCCATGAAACCAGTAGAATAGAAAATGTATCCAATCGGACTCACAGAACAGGAGCTGATGGTCGAAATCATCAAGGTGACCACACACAGATGCACATGAAAAACAACCTCTATAAATAAAAAATATAACATTAATTAAGCTTCAACCATTCATAAACACCTTATGTAGTTATATAAACATTACAGATACCCCAACACCATTGTGACTATTTACCACACTGCTTAAACCATAACAGATTAATACATTGTATAAATATATACACTTACTATGAGTAGATGAGCTTACTAGCTCCTCAAAAGGGTGTATCAACAGGCTATAAGGCTAGGCCTCCTGCTTTTTAATCACAAATTCTTGATTGTTTAAAAGTTCTTTTAGGAACAAAACTTCACCTCAAACATTGCCACATTTGTGAAGGCCTCACCAAACAATTGATCCCCCCTGCCCATTACTCCTTCTCTCTTTAGGTACAGCAGAGAAATAGAAACCTCTATGCCCCCTATAGGCTTGGAGAGGCTTTGCAACCTTTCATAAGCTAAGGCACACCCTACTACTGTGACAGAGTCTATTCTGTTACAACAAACTGCTTAAATTTGGCAAGTGGAATTTTTGCACATTCTTGCTCAAAACAAGACTTCAGCTGTTCAACAGTCCATGGTCACTAATCTCTGATTCTCTTATTATATATAAGGCATTATACAGCTTTGATAGGCTGTACTGGACTGCAGGCAGGCCAGTCAAGCACAAGGGCTGTCTTTAAAGTGCCTGCAGAATGAGGGCTGGCATAGTCTTGCTGAAGTAATGTACTTTTGATGAAAAATAACACCTTGATGGCAGCAAATGTCTCTTTTTTTTTTTTTTTTTATGCATTTTCTACCATTTTTCATCCAATTGCCCGATTGCATCATGCTTCCTCTCCACCATTGCCGATCCCTGCTCTGATTGAGGAGAATGAAGCTAACCCCCTCCGACACGTGGGCAGCATGCCGTATGCATTTTATCACCTACACTTTGATGAGTGCAGTGCAGCTCAGCGTTGTGTACAGAGAGACACAACCTGAGAGCACTTTTTTCTCATCTCTGTGCAGGCGCCATCAATGGTAATTGCACCAGTCATGGGAGAGAGACCCCATCCGGCTTAGTCCTGCCCATATCTGAACAACAGGCCAATCGTTGTTCATGTGGCCGCTCAGCCTTAGACGGCAGGCAGAGCTGAGCTTCGTTATGATGTATTCGAGATTCCCAGCTCCGGTTTCTGCATGTGTTTTTACCACTGCGTCACCTGAGCGGCCGCAAACATCTCTTTAAAATGCGAGTATAACCCCTGCCTCACCCTTAGAACTCAGCAGCATTTCAGAAGAGAATCAATGTATGGCATTTACTTTGCGTAACAGAGCTTCAGGATTGAGGATGCAGCATTTTATGATGCAGTGGCAGACAAGTACTCCTGACAAGTACACCTTTCTCAAGTACTCCTGAGTTATATCCCATTAAGTTATATTCATCACAGTTGCTTATTTGTTAATTTATTGATTTAACACAATGTCAACATGTAACATTCATGGCAGGATTGTTCAGTCTTTTCTTTTTATATATGAAATACTTTGTTGAATATTTCTTTCATCATTTGGGGGAAAAAAGTAGAACATTGAAAATAAAAAATAAAATAAATGTTGTTTGGGCAAAGGGATTTCCTGTTTCATCATGAAATTCCCCTGTGCACAAAGTGAAGTTCATTAATATATGGCTTGACGAATTAGGTGGGAAGGAACATTAGTGGCCTGCACAGAGCTCTCGAACACACTTGGAATAAATTGGAATGTCAACTGCAAGCCAGGCGTAGTCAAACATCAGTGTCTTTTATCACAAATGCATTTGTCACTGACTGAAAACTAAGATTGTGTAGTGTGTCTGTGAGAATTAGACAGCCTTTTATTTATCTGCCAAAACAGTATAAATATGCATCACTTACCAGCCCTGATAATTTTAGTCCTTCTATAAAACTCTTTGCACATTGGAGTGGAACAAAATGATCTTCAACTTTGCCCCACTTACACATCCTGGGTGAATGCACTGCAAGAGTGACACTGATATTTATAAACCACACCACAGCCTAAACACTGTTTAACACCCCTCTGAATCTTCTCTATTTTTTGCATATTTTTGCAGTTTTACAGTTTTACAGTTAACGGTGTTAGATCACTATGAAAAACTGTAATATACAGTGCCTTGCAAAAGTATTCAGCCCCCTTGAACTTTTCAACCTTTTGCCACATTTCAGGCTTCAAACATAACGATATGAAATTGTAATTTTTTGTGAAGAATCAACAACAAGTGGGACACAATCGTGAAGTAGAACGAAATTTATTGGATATTTTAAACTTTTTTTAGAAATAAAAAACTAAAAAGTGGGGCGTGCAATATTATTCAGCCCCTTTATTTTCAGTGCAGCAAACTCACTCCAGAAGTTCAGTGAGGATCTCTGAATGATCCAATGTTGACCTAAATGACTGATGGTGATAAATAGAATCCACCTGTGTGTAATCAAGTCTCCGTATAAATGCACCTGCTCTGTGACAGTCTCAGAGTTCTGTTTAAAGCGCAGAGAGCATCATGAAGACGAAGGAACACACCAGGCAGGTCCGAGATACTGTTGTGGAGAAGTTTAAAGCCGGATTTGGATACAAAAAGATTTCCCAAGCTTTAAACATCTCAAGGAGCACTGTGCAAGCGATCATATTGAAATGGAAGGAGTATCAGACCACTGCAAATCTACCAAGACCCGGCCGTCCCTCTAAACTTTCAGCTCAAACAAGGAGAAGACTGATCAGAGATGCAGCCAAGAGGCCCATGATCACTCTGAATGAACTGCAGAGATCTACAGCTGAGGTGGGAGAATCTGTCCATAGGACACAATCAGTCGTACACTGCACAAATCTGGCCTTTATGGAAGAGTGGCAAGAAGAAAGCCATTTCTCAAAGATATCTATAAAAAGTCACCTGGGAGACACACCAAACATGTGGAAGAAGGTGCTCTGGTCAGATGAAACCAAAATCGAACTTTTTGGCCACAATGCAAAACGTTATGTTTGGCGTAAAAGCAACACAGCTCATCACCCTGAACACACCATCCCCACTGTCAAACATGGTGGTGGCAGCATCATGGTTTGGGCCTGCTTTTTTTCAGCAGGGACAGGGAAGATGGTTAAAATTGATGGGAAGATGGATGGAGCCAAATACAGGACCATTCTGGAAGAAAACCTGTTGCAGTCTGCAAAAGACCTGAGACTGGAACGGAGATTTATCTTCCAACAAGACAATGATCCAAAACATAAAGCAAAATCTACAATGGAATGGTTCACAAATAAACGTATCCAGGTGTTAGAATGGCCAAGTCAAAGTCCAGACCTGAATCCCATCGAGAATCTGTGGAAAGAGCTGAAAACTGCTGTTCACAAACGCTCTCCATCCAACCTCACTGAGCTCGAGCTGTTTTGCAAGGAAGAATGGGCAAAAATTTCTGTCTCTCGATGTGCAAAACTGATAGAGACATACCCCAAGTGACTTGCAGCTGTAATCGCAGCAAAAGGTGGTGCTACAAAGTATTAACGCAAGGGGGCTGAATAATATTGCACGCCCCACTTTTCAGTTTTATATTTCTAAAAAAAGTTTAAAATATCCAATAAATTTCGTTCCACTTCACGATTGTGTCCCACTTGTTGTTGATTCTTCACAAAAAATTACAATTTCATATCGTTATGTTTGAAGCCTGAAATGTGGCAAAAGGTTGAAAAGTTCAAGGGGGCTGAATACTTTTGCAAGGCACTGTACTTGATCATGAGATGAAACATTTTTCTGTTGTTCTATTTATGGTTGCGGTTGGTACAATTTACCAGGTAAAAGGTAGGAAACACCCTGGACAGGTTGCCAGTCCATCACAGAGCAAACACAAAACACACAATCACCCAACATTCACAATTTTAGTATCTTCAATGAACCTGACTGAAAGTCTTTGAACTGAGAGAGGAAACTGGACTACCTGGGGGAAACCCATGTGGACACAGGGAGAGTGTAAACATGAACCCAAGACCTTCTTGCTGTGAGGCGTAAGAGCTACCCAGTGAGCCACCTTGCTGCCCTTGTTATTTATCTTTTTATTTATTGTAGAAGAAAGGTTAGGCAACACCCATATCATTCCTGAATGAATAACTAAGCAACCAAAACTTAGATGAAGATTAATCTTGTACATTGATGTGAGGAAATTTTGGCCACTATTCTGCAAGAACTGGGAATTCGACTCCTCTGTAGGATTTTTAAGTTGCCAGTCATCCTCATCATTGGAGAATTGTTTTCACCTTGTGCTGGTCTGAAGCCAGTCTGAACATTAATCCCAGTGTCCATTGCTTGACCTTGTTCTTATGAACCACTGTATTTAAAATATTGAGGATGAAAGCAACCTGCAGCTTATTAAAGCTAGAATTCAACCCTTTTTTCCTCAATCAAAAAATTACACCCGAACTAAACTATAGCTTTTCGAGTTTCAGGTAACAGTTAAATACACTAAATGCATTCTTTCCACAATGAAACTTAAATAAAGAAAGGTCTTCCCAACACTGTTGCAGAAGTTTCCACAAATTTGTTGCACTTGGTAGCTTTTATCCTTTTGTCCAGCTCATCCCAAACCAACTTGATTTTGGGTTTATGTCTAGAGACCATTCTATGATTTAAAGCCCATCATCTTGTTTGTGCCTCCTACAGTAGTTTGACATAGCCTAGATATTTTTATTTTGGGACCGATGCTAGCTAACATCACCCAGTGTTAAGCCACCCATCATGAAAGCCGATGATTTGTTTATGCTGTTGTGTCTTTGGGTCAACCACACCAGGTCAGAGTTTCCCCAGAATGTTCAAGTTTCTTGTAATAGTGTCTTTATGTTCAAGGACCGTAAAGGTCTGCCTCTGTTTTTGTCAACTGCCTTTTTTACCATTACAACAACAATATACTATAACAAGGCCCCTTCTAAATTCACAGGGAAATGTGCTTAATTTCACAGACCTCGTTTTTTAAAAATCACAGATTTCACAGATTTTTAAACAAAGTGCCACATTTAACTGCAGTCATTAAATTACACTTATAATTGAATGATAGAATTAGTGGAAGCTACAATACACAGCACAGCCTACCTTAACGTATACGCAAATACTTGTCCGTGTTTTCACACACACCCCTCTGGTTCCAGAGAATCGGTTGGGAGTTTTCCAAACTCAGTTTTGTCTAACCAATTACTAATGTAACCGAGCGTCTTTAGGGTTTGATGAGTTTATAAAAAAAGAAATAAACAGTACATTATCCGAAGCATAATACTTTACTGGCTTGTTTTTTGTGTGTAGAAGCACACTTTTTTATTAACTATGGAATCCACAAAGGGCACTTGATACGTAAACACATACATCAAACATTGGGTCTGTCCGAAAACCTAGTGAGCTCTCTACATAGACAGCATTTCACATCATCCTACGCACGCTTCCGATTAAGAAGGCTGACGAATTTTTAGATACCTTAACATGTTCCCTACTAAGATGTTAGTTCTAAGTGATAAACTGACTGAATAATGAGTGAGCGTCCAACGCTTCCTTAGCCGTGAAGACATTACTAGCATTCTTAGAGGCACAGCTTTTCTTACCGAAGATTTCAAATATGGCGGACAAATGTGAAGCAACAAACGGAGTTCTGTTTAAATGTAAATAAATTCTCACTGATTTTTAATTTGTATAAAGGTGTACGAGCAGGGCTCTAGACTAACTTTTTGCACTGGTGTGCCTAACTTTTTTTTCTTAGGTGCACCAGCACAAAAGTTAGGTGCACCCAAATTTTCGACCGCAGCGCATTTAACACCTCAGTTTTACAGGTTCACTTTTTTTTTTTTTTAATCGCTGTCCATAAAGGCAATGTTGACTTGTAAATGATTAACTAACAATCTGGTCAACATAAAGTTCTTTATTTGAAGCACAATTCTACAAGAAAGGTAACTTACTAAAAAAGTGTTGGTGCTTAAGGTGCTTCACTGAGCTGAAATTTAAATTCAAGATAAATGAAATAAAAAGAAAATCTAAATTAAAAGTACAAGTGTTTTAAGGGCTTCAAACTGCACATCTCATTTAATGATAAGAATATTACGTATAATTAATGCAGTAACGATACGCATATTATTGACATAGGCTACATGACATTATTACATTTTGAGTCAGTTTGCCGCTGATATTTTTAAAGTGCCTTAAAAAAAGATGAACTGTGTGATATGACGTGGTAAAAGTAACCCAGACAGAACGAACAACGTTTAGATAGATAGATAGATAGATAGATAGATAGATAGATAGATAGATAGATAGATAGATAGATAGATAGATAACTTTATTAACTTTATATTTAACGTGAAATATAAACACCACACGTGAAGTAAATCCAGCTAAACACAGATACATGTGGAGCTGTTAGACTGGACTTGATGGTTATTTCACACAGATGTTTGTTTGTATCGTGGAACTTTAATGATGTTTTATCGCTCGAGTCGAGCGCTGGGCAAATCGCTTATTTACGTCGAGAGTCGCGGTGAAAGCGAAGCGCAAAACTCTTCTCGCGTCAGTGAACTAAAGAAAACAACAACTGAGACAAACACATCACGTCTTCTAATCACCAATATTTGATTGATGTTTTTACATTAAAAACCAACATCTGTAACAGCATGCACATTCTACACACTCTGCCATGATATTACTACACTTAACTTTCGATGTGTAACGCCCACCGTTGAAGACGCTGGTCCCTCCCTTCACTATCTCTGATTGGTTTAGACATATAGATATGATTAGATATGGGCCTAATGTGTGTCTGTTGTTGCACCGGAGACTTTCAGAGTCACAGAGACTTTATTTTTCCCCTCGAACAGCTGGTCGCACCGGTGCGACCTCAGATTTTTTTCAGTCGCACCATTGAGAAATTAGGTCGCACTCTAGAGCCCTGACGAGTGTCATTTATTTGCAAATTCAGGCTTGTCAGTGACAATTTAACCATTTTCGCTACATGGAGGGATATTGCATGCTTGTGGGTTATGCTGCCTCAGCCCATTGGTTTGAATAGCCTGAGGCTAATTGTTTTAGCTTATGCCAAGTTCACACTACACGACATTCCAAGTCGTCAGGTCGCTGAACACGTTCACACTTCACAACTGGATCTCTTGTAATCAGGAGTCTTTCAAGTCGATGTGGCTTTTACACTACACGACTGAACGGCGATAGGGGGTTTCACACTACACGATCTATCACCAACTGGAATCACAGACGAGCTTCTTGGGTCTCCCAAACCACGTTTTGTCACGAAAACAAACGCGAAAAGTGATGAAAGGTTTAATGATACTATGTCCAAATATGCACGTCAACAAGTAGCAAGCGATCAAAGTTTGTGCGCTGATGTGCAGCGTAAAAACAATAAATATTTTTTGCAATGAAACATTAGTGTTATGTTTTGTAGAGAACGATAAGGTCAGAAATGCTATAAAACTTGTGTGTATGCCGATGTATTCGGATATAAACTATATTATGCCCCTGTCCCACCTTTTTACAACGCCTCCCCTGCGTTTCCCCTCACACCGTATCTTGCGTTCTCATTGGCTGTTCGACATAGCACTCACTGCCAGTTGGACAACTCAGATCCAGATATTCTTCGGTCAGTAGACACATACAATTGAGAGCCCAGTTTCGATCGCCGAGCGAACGCAGAGTTGGTCCCAAGCCGGTAAATCTAGCAGTCACTGACCGAAAATCAGGCCAAAAATAGTGTAGTGTGAACTAGGCATTAGTAAGCGAAAACTTCTGTGGCACACTACAGCACAGAAAAGTCTGTTACACGTAATTATGATGCAGTATGATTGCTACGATCGCCTCATATTGCGCTTCATATTTCATACGCTACCCGAATGAAAAATGTTAAATCACTAAACACAAACTTTACATTTTGAATATCGGAGCAAATTGCATATTTCATGGGAAGCGGCTCATTTCACGGTCCGTGATGTGATTTTCACAGGCATGAGTTAGGTAGGGCCTTAACTATAACCTGCAGTGCAATATTGTCAATTTAAGTAGTGACTTAGAGGGTGTAGTAACATTCTGTTCCAACATTGCTGATTACTTTCAAACTCCTTGTTGTTTAAAAGCTATTTTAAACAACAAGGAGTTTGAAAGTAATCAGCAATGTTTGAGACATCTGTAGAAATTGTCTGCATGGACTTTTAAATCCTGATTTACTTCTATTGCTGCAAAATACCTATAAGTTCGTAATCAACATCCAGCGTTGTACAACTACTTCATTAATAAAACATTTTGTTACAAATGACATTGACACCCTTTTTAAGTTTTTGGTTAGCTAAACTCTACTCTTATTGGCATATAGCAACTATCTTTGTATGTTTTCAGGACATTCACTGGACTTACACTGACTTAATACATATCAATAAAAACTGGAAAACATGAAAGCGTTATAAAACTTCTGACTGGTAGTGTAGGTCATTATTAACTTAAAAATTGCCTTGCACCAACAGTACCTGCAGTGCCACTGTGCCACCCACTAGTTTGTTTTCAAAATTTTATTAGAAATTTTCTACAACAGGCAAAGTATTAACAAATGAGTACAAGCAAAGGCTCTTTCCCCCATGTTATTTGCCTCTTATCTTTCACTGTCAACAGTGAAAACTGTTCCTGAAACTGTTTATGCGGCATTTCGACCCTGCTTCAGAGAGCATGTGTAAACATGCGAGCACTTGTCACATCCTGCTTGTGTTTATACCTGTTCATGTCCTTTTTTCAACAATGACTGTAGTGAATGTGTTCTTTTCTCTTTTACAATTATTTTTCGATATATTACAACACACACCTTTAAATTAAGTATTGATGATACACACCTTATCATGCAGCATGATCTTGGCAGTGTCAGCCATGACACCCTTGGCATCGCTAGTCTTCTTGCGATTAATGAAGACAATGCCACCCAGCCAGCAAGCCAAGCCCACTGTGCCTGCCCACAGCAGTTCCTTCTTAGCAATGGTGGTACAGCGGTCAGGTAGAACCTCCATCAGGCCTGCAAGTGATGACAGAGAAGACACAGCACCTCTTCAACTTACATTGTTATTTTTTACTTGTACGTTTACACTTATAGCATGTTTACGTATGTGTTACTTAGTTTACTTTAATTAAATATATTTACTTTGACTTTATACTAAAAGTGTGTCTATATTTGCACATAAGCGTTTAGACCAATCAGAACACTCTTTTAATAATTCAGCTCATGTTTTAAGATAGAAGGCTTGCACGTATGACTTTAAAAACACTATACCCCAAATAACATAGAGAGATGGAAGCATTAAAAGCATTACTGCAGGTGATCTGCAAATGTAATGCATATGCATAGGTGCATTATTATGTTTGTGTTTGAGTGTGTGTACCCAGCACATCAAGAGATGACTGATGATTGGAAATGACGACGTAAGACCCCTCAGTCTGCAGGTGCTCCCAGCCGCTGACCTCAAATCGCAGCCCCAAGAAATACTTTACATGGCGCACCAAGAAGCGAATAATCCTACAACACAAAATTAAGAACACATTTGACATTATTAGAATTAATTATTGTCTAAAATAACCTTTCACATAAAGAATTAAGAATATCTGGATGGAATGGAAGGCCTTTATTTGTCATATATCCATGAATACAGTATCTCAAAAAAGTAAGTACACCCCTCACATTTCTGCAAATATTTTATTATATATTTTCATCGGACAACACTATAGAAATGAGACTTGGATATAACTTAAGAGTGGTCAGTGTACAGCTTGTATAGCAGTATAGATTTACTGTCTTCTGAAAATAACTCAACACACAGCCATTAATGTCTAAATAGCTGGCAACACAAGTGAGTACACCCCACAGTGAACATGTCCAAATTGTGCCTAATTGTGTCGTTGTCCCTCCCTGGGGTCATGTGTCAAGGTTCCAGGTGTGATTGGGGAGCAGGACTGTTAAATTTGGTGTTTTGGGTACAATTTTCTCATACTGGCCACTGGATATTCAACATGGCACCTCATGGCAAATAACTCTCTGAGGATGTGAGAAATAGAATTGTTGCTCTCCACAAAGATGGCCTGGGCTATAAGAAGATTGCTAACACCCTGAAACTGAGCTACAGCACGTGGCCAAGGTCGTACAGTGGTTTTCCAGGACAGGTTCCACTCAGAACAGGCCTCGCCAGGGTCAACCAAAGTTGAGTCCACGTGTTCAGCATCATATCCAGAGGTTGGCTTAAAAAATAGACACATAAGTGCTGCCAGCATTGCTGCAGAGGTTGAAGAAGTGGGAGGTCAGCCTGTCAGTGCTGAGACCATATGTCGCACACTGCATCAACTCGGTCTGCATGGCCGTTATCCCAGAAGGAAGCCTCTTCTGAAGCTGATGAACAAGAAACAGTTTGCTGAAGACAAGCAGTCCAAGAACATGGACTACTGGAATGCCCTGTGGTCTGACAAGACCATCGTTTGGCTCAGATGGTGTTAAGCATGTGTGGCAGCGCCCTGGTGAGGAGTACCAAGACAACTGTCTCTTGCCTACAGTCAAGAATGGTGGTGGTAGCATCATGGTCTTGGGCTGCATGAGTGCTGCTGGCACTGGGGAGCTGTGGTTCATTGAGGGAAACATGAATTCCAACATGTACTATGACATTCTGAAACAGAGCATGATCCCCTCCCTTCAGAAACTGGGCTGCATGGCAGTTTTCCAAAACAATAACGACCCCAAACACATCCCAAGATGACAACTGCCTTGTTGAAGGAAGCTGAAGGTAAAGGTGATGGACTAAACCTAATTGAGCACCTGTGGGGCATCCTCAAGTGGAAGGTGGAGGAGCGCAAGGTGTCTAACATCCACCAGCTCTGTGATGTCATCATGGAGGAGAAGAAGAGGATTCCAGTAGCAGCTCTGGTGAATTCCATGCCCAAGAGGGTTAAGGCAGTGCTGGATAATAATGGTGAGCACACAAAATATTGACACTTTGGGCACAATTTGGACATGTTCACTGTGAGGTGTACTCACTTGTGTTGCCAGCTATTTAGACATGAATGGCTGTGTGTTGTTATTTTCAGAAGACAGTAAATCTACACTGCTATACAAGCTGTACACTGACTACTCTAAGTTATATCCAAGTTTCATTTCTATAGTGTTGTCCCATGAAAAGATATAATAAAATATTTGCAGAAATGTGAGGGGTGTACTCACTTTTGTGAGATACTGTATTTGACAAATGAAGGTAAAACAGAATTTTAAATGGAGTTAACCATTTTTTTAAAACAAAATCCATTTTCATAAGGATTTTATTATAAATTTTAATACTAAAGTCTCCTTAACTGCTAGTGTTTGCTAAGTATCCACCATTTTACTAGCTTTTTTATAAAGCAAGGAAAGAACAGCTTGCTGTGAGAAATCACATTACACTAAAATAAAGAATATGTAATAATAATTTAAAATATTGATATATTCTTTTTATAGCTAAACACTTTATTTACTGTGATTATTATTGTAGGAGTCTTGTGCATTTTAAAACCCTATAGTGGAAAAGTAAATATGTATAAAGTAATGCTAAAAGCATTTATTAACAGTTACAGGGGTTACTGATGTTAAAATTTTGTACTTCATTTTAATTAATCACACCACAAGAGATTTTGCATGTTTAAGAGACAAAATAAAAAACATATTTCATCTAAAAGTAAAACTGTCACATAAAACATTCCATCTTACATAAGTGACCACAATTTTTTTGGAGGAAAACACATTACAGTACAATTAGAATTACAGTAAAATTTAAAAGTCATGTTACCCACCTACGTGTCACATATACATGTGTACGGTACAACCATTTTTTTTGTTAGCTGTGATACGTGGAGAATCCCAGCTGTTTGGGATAAACACCACTGTACAACTGGATAACCTACTAGAACCCACAATAAAACACTTCAGATCAGATCAGAGCAAATATGGAGCTTTTATTTTTATGGTTTCCATAGATAAATGAAGCTCACAAATGTTTATGTTGACATTGCATTATTACTATGGAGTGTAATATTATCTGATCAAAAAGCATTTATAAACCCAGAAGGGTTTTAATTCACATACTGTATGACTACAAATTACACTTTTGTCCAAACACATTAGTGTATGATTGTGGGCTTTTACAGGCAAAAATTGATAAATACACTGCAAATAAGCTAAAGGGTAAAAACAAACCCATAAAATGTATCATGTACAAAATGTATCAAACTCAAAATGACCATTTTGAAAAAGGAAAAATAAAGCTCCACTTGCGTTCTGGTTATTGCTTTTTTTATCACGTGACTAAAAAAAGAGTTAAATATAAAACAAATAAAGTAATAAAATATGCACACACTCAGGTGCAGCAGTTTATGGAAGCCTATCACCACTAGGGCTCAAATCTCAGCTATCGGCAGGCTAGGTGTTCACATTAAGATGCTTGGGCTGTCAAAGAAGGGTGTTTGCCGAAACACTGTGATGGACTGACACCCTGTCCAGGATATTCCTGTCTAGAGTCAAGCGTTTCCCAGCAGACCCGGATCTGCCTAAACCCTAACCAAAATAAAGCAGTTTATGGAAATTAAATTAAAAACAAAACCAGTAAAGCCCACAGAGAGTTAGACTTGAAAGTTGTGTTTAAAAAAAAAAACTCTTCATAAGTCCCACCTCTTTCACTTTGCACTGATTATGCTCCCACCTCTATACTGCTTAATAAAGTAAATAAAGACAATGCTTACAACACTTGTCACCAACATGACAAGCTAAATACAGTGGGGCCAAAAAGTATTTAGTCAGCCACTGATTGTGCAAGTTCTCCTACTTAGAAAGATGAGAGAGGTCTGTAATTTTCATCATAGGTACACTTCAACTATGAGAGACAAAATGAGAAAAAAAAATCCAGGAAATCACATTGTAGGATTTTTAAAGAATTTATTTGTAAATTATGGTGAAAAATAAGTATTTGGTCAATAACAAAAGTTCAACTCAATACTTTGTAACATAACCTTTGTTGGCAATGACAGAGGCCAAACGTTTCCTGTAAGTCTTCACCAGGTTTGCACACACTGTAGCTGGTATTTTGGCCCATTCCTCCATGCAGATCTCCTCTAGAGCAGTGATGTTTTGGGGCTGTCGCTGGGCAACACGGACTCCACAAATTTTCTATGGGGTTGAGGTCTGGAGACTGGCTAGGCCACTCCAGGGCCTTGAAATGCTTTTTACGGAGCCACTCCTTCGTTGCCCGAGCGGTGTGTTTGGGATCATTGTCATGCTGGAAGACCCAGCCACGTTCCATCTTCAATGCTCTCACTGATGGAAGGAGGTTTTGGCTTAAAATCTCACGATACATGGCCCCGTTCATTCTTCCCTTAACACGGATCAGTCGCCCTGTCCCCTTTGCAGAAAAACAGCCCCAAAGCATGATGTTTCCACCACCATGCTTCACAGTAGGTATGGTGTTCTTGGGTTTTTCTTCTTCCTCCAAACACGACGAGTTGAGTTTTTACCAAAAAGTTCCATTTTGGTTTCATCTGACCACATGATATTCTCCCAATCCTCTTCTGGATCATCCATATGCTCTCTGGCAAACATCAGACGGGCCTGGACATGTACTGGCTTAAGCAGGGGGACACGCCTGGCACTGCAGGATTTGAGTCCCTCTCGGCGTAGTGTGCATACTGATGGTAGCCTTTGTTACTTTGGTCCCAGCTCTCTGCAGGTCATTCATCAGGTCCCTCCGTGTAGTTCTGGGATTTTTGCTCACCGTTCTCATGATCATTTTGACCCCACGGGATGAGATCTTGACCCCAAGGGAGATTATCAATGGTCTTGTATGTCTTCCATTTTCTTACAATTGCTCCCACAGTTGATTTATTCACACCAACCTGCTTGCCTATTGTAGATTCACTCTTCCCAGCCTGGTGCAAGTCTACAATTTTCTTCCTGGTGTCCTTCGACAGCTCTTTGGTCTTGGCCATGGTTGAGTTTGGAGTCTGACTGTTTGAGGCTGTGGACAGGTGTCTTTTATACAGATAACGAGGTCAAACAGGTGCCATTAATACAGGTAACGAGTGGAGGACAGAAGAGCTTCTTAAAGAATAAGTTACAGGTCTGTGAGAGCCAGAAATCTTGCTTGTTTGTTATTGACCAAATACTTATTTTCCACCATAATTTACGAATAAATTCTTTAAAAATCCTACAATGTGATTTCCTGGATTTTTTTTCTCATTTTGTCTCTCATAGTTAAAGTGTACCTATGATGAAATATACAGACCTCTCTCATCTTTCTAAGTAGGAGAACCTGCACAATCAGTGGCTGACTAAATACTTTTTGACCCCACTGTAACTACCAATTTTATTTCTTTTGTATCAGTCATTTGTTTGAATTTATCTGAACATTTGTGTCCACATTTTAGACAGGCTCTGTTCTTTTTTTTTTTAAGCAGTGGAGTTTTGCGTGTTGAAGCAAAGACGACTGTTGTGCAGCTTATTGAATATCTTTATTTTAAACTGTTGTTTCTGCTGTTTTAGGTCATCCTGCAAGTCTTTTAAATTAAACACTAAATGGCTTTGTTCCTACCTCTTTATTATTATCGTAAATTAATGTTTGGAGCACATTAGAAATTTAGAAAGCTTTTTCACTCTAGTTGCTACTAAAGCTCCTTTGCTATCACCTATTACCTACAGTACAATACAGTACACATCTAAATGTAACCATACTGTAACTAATGTGCGATTATGCTTCTCCTATAGCACAACACAGTATCCTTGTGCTGTTAGAAAACACTGTGATGCTATGTGCCAGATAAGGAAAATTCCTTTGACCCTGGGAAGCTCAGGTAAATCTACACCCCCTCTTATTCTTTGGGGAGATCACTCAGGAGCATTTGCATGACGGGATGCTGACGCCTTCAATCAAATGAATGACTACAGACACTTGGCTACAGGTCTGGTGGTGGATACGTGATCAAGCAATGACATTAAAGGACACACATTTTTTTCTCCAGTTGGGTTCAACACAGAGAGAAAACGGAAAGCATGAGGTGCAGAACTTGAGAAAATATATCCATAAACAGAACAGAGATTCTAAATGAAGAATTTAGTGCCTTGTGTTGAAGTCTGAAAGGACCCTCTTTTGTTATTATTATTATAGTTTATTATTATTATATAAAAGCCCTGCACATATGTACAGTAAAGCAGTCATGTGTGATGATACTAGACAAAAAAACAGCAGAGCCAAATTTTTCTGTGCAGTAAATTTAAACTGTATAATCAGATTAACTGTGTTAATGTATGAGCCAGCATTTGAATTACATATACTAAAGCAAAACAATGAAAGAAACTACTGCTCTCACACCTTAAAGTTGTGTTTATACTTGTCAGCTTTGAGTCAGTTCGAATGAACCCTGGTGAGACTGCTCTGTTAATGTTACAGTAAGTGTGAACACTTCCTTTTGAACTTTGGTACATGCCAAATACGTGGAATGACAGCACATGAGCAAGGGGGGCCCCGATCCATTTCTAAACAAATTCTGGTGCGTTTAAGTGTACACAATACAAACCAAAGGCATCTAAATGAACCACAGTAAATGATGTCACAAGATGCGACACTAAACATGCAGCAGGAGAACAGAGTACCTTCTTTTATGTGCAGCAGAGGAATTTCAGTAAAATAACCACCAGGTATACACAACCCAGATATGTGCATTGAGCCCAGCGTGGTGTATTTTTCTGACTGTAACTGAACATATTAATGGTTCGCTGAACTCATAAAGTAGGAAATAAAGTGTATTGTCACAGAGTTACGAGGAACAGAACTGTACTTTAATGTTTGTTTCAAAGCACAACACAGAAAACAGAAAGAGAGTGTTGGCCCAAATACACTTTTCCATCGATTGTGGAAACCCCAAAGAGACAAAATGAATTCAATATGCAAGCACACACATTGACCATTCTTTTTTTTTTTTTCCTTTTTCTCCCCCTTTAGCGCATCCAATTGTTCAATTTGCATTGTGCTTCCTCTCTGTCTATGCCGAACCCTGCCCTGACCGAGGAGATCGAAGCTAACCCATATCCCCTCCGAAACATGAGCAGCAGCCAGATGCATTTTTGCCACCCACACATTGATGAGTTTGGCGCCACCTAGCGTTGCATGCGGAGGGCACTCTTCCTCATCTCTTGTGCAGGCGCCTCTATTCAGCCGGCAGAGGTCGTAATCGCATTCTGACAGAGAGAGACCCACATCCGGTTCTTTGTCCCACCCCCCCAACTGAGCAACCGGCCAATCGTTGCCCATACAGCCACTCAGCTTCGAACCGGTAGAGCAGAGCTGGATTCGATACCACGTACTCAGAATCCAGCCCTGGTTGCAGCGTGTCTTTTTACCGCTGCGCCACCAGAGCGGCCCACATTGACCATTCTTAATGTACTGCATTACAGAAAAGTCTGCTGCACAACGTCTGGTTCACAAAATATGCCTAAATCTGGACTAAAATGTATCAACGTATCATTTTCTTGGTTGGTCCAGGGACCAAGGGAATCAAACTATAAAGTATAAACACAACCTTAAGTCAAAAATAAAGATAGTTTGCAAAAGGCCTGTGCTTCTGGAATAAATATCAGCTGACAGATAAAGTAAAAGTCTATTTTAGTAAGAAATGGACAAGGTTTTAAAGGAAAAAAAGACACTGTACAACAATTCCAAAACATCTGTGAAGCAAGGTGGAAGCATCATGCAATAATAAAGGTCATATTCAAAATATATTAGGAGAACGTCAGGGCTGGCAACTGAAGCACAAGTTAAAAAGTGTAACAAAACACTAGTGGTGGGCTAGTATATTAGAACACTGCATCTCTCAAGCACCCCCCACCCCACTGTGTTTATTATTACAGATGTCCTTGAGTAACATTAATATGCCTCAAACAGAATTCTTGTCATCTCATTACAGCCCAATGTTTAGGTTTCCACATGCACTAACCCTGAACAGGCTGCAAGATCTAATAGATTGGTTAAAAAAATTACTTTTCTTCTAATCTCAGCTCTGTCAGTCGGGCACCCCATAGTTGGCACAAATGGCAGTGTCTGCAGCAGACAAAATTGGCCACTAGTCTGCTGGGTGGTAAAAGACCGGACTAGAAAGGTGATGGGGTCTTCAAAACTGTGTAAGAACCCTGGTTAGCAGCCCAAGGGACCTGTACAGAAATGGAGGAGCACGGAGATTGAACGCGCACGCGCGAGAGAGAGAGAGCGAGAGAGAGAGAGCGAGAGAGAGAGAGAGAGAGAGAGAGAGAGAGAGAGTCAGGCAAAAATATCCTCCTCGGCCATGATTGGGGTCCCCAGCAGCTGAAGACTAACTGACTGGCTAAAATTGGAAGAAAAAGGGAAAAATGTGCATTTAAATCTAAATGCATGTAACAATTATATTAAATACTGTACATGTGGATATGTGTTTTGACAAAAAAAATTGGCCTCACGGTCCCATAGAAAGATGCGACTTAACTACTTATTTGATTACAGTAGCTAATGCCATTGGAAGTACCTTTGAGATACTCGCTGCATCTACTTTCAATTAGCATATTCAGTTTTCAAAAAAGGCTATTGACTTGGAATAAAATATGGATGATAATGATTAACTGGTTAACCAATAACCAACAAAGATGTCATGGTTCACTCAATGATGTACGTTCAAACAGTCATTTGAATTTATTTTTCAACAGCTGACACCTGATTTGAGACCTCACCCACCCACAGTGTGCCATGAGCCAGCAATGTGTATAACACTGCATTTCTAATCGAAACAAGAAAAAACTTTATGCAAGAAAAATTTGAATCATGAATGCTGGAACTATTACACACTTATCATCTTGTAATATATATACTTTAAGGTTGACAAGAAGCTTTAAAATACTGACCACATCTATATTCTTTGATTATATAGTTAGCCCTTGTAATTAACTGTTTACTACTCACTCTATTTAAAACCTACATTCTGAATGCCGAACTGTTTCCGTTCACGGTCAGTGATTCAATGATTGACTACGTCTCAATGGCCGAGGCATCCTGCTCGATGTTTCGCAACGCATTTCGACAAAGCTGGACCCACTGCATTGCTGACCAGGATAAAGCAGTGGTAAAAACATATACATTTTAACATTTATTGAAATTATAATAATTCTAAAATGGAAAAAAATAAACAAATCGTGCCTTTATGTAAGGATCCTTCATTTAATATCGGTGCCTGTGGTGTGAGGAGTGTTTCACTGTCGACCATGAAATTTTATCAGTTAAAAGAAATGTATAGAATTTTTATTCCAATTAGAAATACTTAGAAATAGGGCAGGCAACCCCATATTAATAGGATATTTCTGTTGGCTGCACCACAATGTCTGCTCCCAGCGTGCTACCCTGTACCTAGTCTGTCATGTAAACAATAGTATATTATCTTTAAGACAATGAGCCACACACCATAGGTCACAACCATTCTAGTTTGTCTCCTGCATTCTCTTTCGTTATTTATTCATTCATTAATTTATTTATGTTTGGTTACATTCATAAAGGACAGATATTGATACAACACACAAGATGAGTTCAAGTTCCATCACCATCAGAGACACTTTTAAATCTCCAATTTACTGTAAGAGGAAACTGAAGCTCCCGGGGAAAACCCATGCAGACACTGGGAGAACATACAAACTACACAGATCGCTCCACCTGTAAATCAAACCCAGGACCTTCTTACAGTGAGAAGAAAGTGCTACCCCCATTCTCACTTGCAGTTATGTAATCTCACTATGTATGTGTAACTGTGTGATGTCTGTAAACACAAAGGACTTGTAAACACGATGTGTGACTTACATAGCAACTACTTACATTATGTAATAAAGTTTAATAATAAAAAAAATTACACTGATCAGCCATAACATTAAAACCACCTCCTTGTTTCTACACTCACTCTCCATTTTATCAGCTCCACTTACCATATAGAAGCACTTTGAAGTTCTACAATTAATGACTGTAGTCCATCTGTTTCTCTACATACATTTTTAGCCTGCTTTCACCCTGTTCTTCAACGGTCAGGACCCCCACAGGTATTATTTGGGTGGTGGATCATTCTCAGCACTGCAGTGACAATGACATGGTGGTGACATGTTAGTGTTTGTTGTACTGGTATGAGTGGATCAGACACAGCAGCGCTGATGGAGTTTTTAAATACCATGTCCACTCACTGTCCACTCTATTATTCACTCCTACTGTCCACTCTATTATTCACTCCTACCTAGTTGGTCCACCTTGTAGATGTACAGTCAGAGACGATCGCTCATCTATTGCTGCTGTTTGAGTTGGTCATCTTCTAGACCTTCATCAGTGGTCACAGAACGCTGCCCTGTGCTGTGGCTGGATATATTTTTGATTGGTGGACTATTCTCAGTCCAGCAGTGACAGTGAGGTGTTTAAAAACTCCATCAGTGCTGCTGTGTCTGATCCACTCATACCAGCACAACACACACTAACACACCACAACCATGTCAGTGTCACTGCAGTGCTGAGAATGATCCACCACCCAAATAATACCTACTCTGTAGTGGTCCTGGGAGAGTCCTGACCATTGAAGAACAGGCTGAAAGGGGGCTAACAAAGCATGCAGAGAAACAGATGGACTACAGTCAATAATTGTAGAACTACAAAGTGCTTCTATGTGGTAAGTGGAGCTGATAAAATGGACAGTGAGTGTAGAAACAAGGAGGTGGTTTTAATATTATAGCTGATCTGTGTATCTATTCATCTACTGAAGGGCTACTTAACTAGTTGTAAAAAGCATTATCTAGCACTGGACATTGGACTGGTGCTTACCAGCTATACAAATAGAAAAACTGTAATTTTGTATTAGGCCAGTCTGGTTTGATTTCCTGGTGGTCCTACACTGTTCTGCATATGAAACTTCATTATAAAATATATATAACCACCCCCCAAAAATAAGGACGCATAACTCTTTAAAAGTTTCTGCAGAGGTAGATTTTGCTTTAAATTGTGTCAATGAAATAATACAGCAACAAAGAAAATGACTGATGTAGTAATAGCAGATAGGGACGTTAATGATCAACCAGTTAACCTTTAACCCACAAATAAGTCATTGTCTGGTTAATGCTGTCAGATACATTTTTCCATTTAAATTTCATCTGATAGCATCATAAACGACAGAACTATTACACATTAAAATTACAAACAGAGAAGATATCTTGTGCCAGCACTGACTCTGACTGCATGGTAGCTTATGCACATGTGAAACTGCATGTAATTTTATTTGTTTAGAAAAATGATATGAATATTTTGCACCGTGGTCCAGTTTAAATTCTTCTTATCATCTGATAATAACTACACTAATGATGCCAGGAAAAACTTTAATATACCAATTGCAACTATACTGTTTATGATAAGCATTTTAAGTTAGCTTTTGTATTGAACTGTTCAACGCTTGCTTTACATTTTGAATGGTTCTGAGTAATTCTTACCGTTTTACATTCCAGACGATCATTATGTTTTTTATTATTAAATAAAGACTGGTTTACATGAAATCCATTCAAGTTTTATACTATGGAACAATATAAGCTTGTCAATTATCAGTCAACCATTGACTAATAATGGACGGTTATCTGTTAATAAAAATGGACAAAAATCTGCATCTCTAGTAGCAGGATATTTTGTTGACACTGCCATGTCACAATTATTTAACCCCCACAATATATTGACGATCTTAATCTACTGCTCGTCTTCATGTCCTAAAGACGGGTTGCAACATGACTGAACCTTTGGAAACTCAATAATGACCCTTCATCAGCTTCGTGTTATATAAGCAGCCAGAGAGGTATGTTCAAGGTGTGTTACAACCGTGGTGAGTTGGACTTAAGAGGATGACCTGATGAAGGCTAGGACAAATGTTTCAAAAGCAACCAAAAGAACAACAATTAACAATCAAGAACTTCATGGTTTGACTCTCTGACACACGCCACTCTTAACAATGAAGCACTGAAAAGGTTGACTGGAATTTAAATAGGCCTGCAGAATTCTGGTTGTCCCAGATTAAAACTGGAACTGTCTGACCATATGAAATCAGTTGTTTGTCTGGCACAAGAACCATGAGGCTTATTACCAGTTGAAAACTATACATCACAAAAAAGTTTGGAATTTGTATACAATGTCATTGTATGGGCCAGTGATAGCTCAGTGGTTAAGGTACTGGACTAGTAAACAGAAGGTTGCCGGTTCAAGCCCCGCCACCACAAAAAAAAAAAGTTGCCACTGTTGGGTCCCTAAACAAGACCCTTAACCCTCAATTGCTCATTGTGTTCCGCTCACTGTGTAAGTCGCTTTGGATAAAAGCGTCTGCTAAATGCTGAAAATGTAAATGTCATTGCTAGATGCCAAACTAAAACATGAGTAGAGCAAGCCAAACATGAAGAACACATAAACCGATGAGGCATAACATTACGACCACCTCCTTGTTTCTACACTCACTCTCCATTTTATTAGCTCCACTTACCATATAGAAGCACTTTGTAGTTCTACAATTACAGACTGTAGTCCATCTGTTTCTCTACATACATTTTTAGCCTGCTTTCACCCTGTTCTTCAATGGTCAGGACCCCCACAGGACCACTACAGAGTAGGTATTATTTGGGTGGTGGAACATGGTGGTTGTGTGTTAGTGTGTGTTGTGCTGGTATGAGTGGATAAGACACAGCAATGCTGATGAAGTTTTTAACAACTCATTGTCACTGCTGGACTGAGAATAGTCCACCAAACAAAAACATCCAGCCAATAGCGCCCCGTGGGCAGCATCCTGTGACCACTGATGAAGGTCTAGAAGATGACCAACTCAAACAGCAGCAATAGATGAGCGATCGTCTTTGACTTTACATCTACAAGGTGGACCAACTAGGTAGAAGTGTCTAATAGAGTGGACAGTGTGTGGACACGGTATTTAAAAATGTGTCTGCTGTGTCTGATCCACTCATACCAACACAACACACACTAACACGCCACCACCATGTCATTGTCACTGCAGTGTTGAGAATCATCCACCACCTAAATTACAGTGTGTGCAGAAACCAGGAGGTGGTTTTAATGTTATGGCTGATCAGTGTATACTGCTCTAACTCAAAAAGCATGGCATCGATTGTCACTAAACTTCAAAGGCTTATACCATAAAAGGTTCAAAGGCTATGACAAAAAATATTGTGTGTAACCGCAATGCAAGACGATGCTACGCAAACAAAGATACTCAGATTGACATGAAATTTGGCATAGTGCTTCTGTGTCATATTCTCCCTCAAGTTGTATGCTCTTGGTATCATTTCCAAAAATACATGGCCACTATGACCAAACACAGTGCAGGAAGTATTTGACCGCCAAAGAATTGGCAGATCACCACGAAACTTAAAATGCATCTCCAACTATGGACCGTTTAATAGCCTTCGAAACATGAAAGACATCAGCCACTGGGGGCACTACACTAAAACACCTAAATATCTTAAATTGTTGATTGTATACTCATGCAGTTACACTCTACCAATGTATCCCTGTGAGCTTGATCCCTGTGAGATTGAGTTTCATCTAAAACTGATGAATACACCATGTTGGTTAAAAATTATTAATATATTTTTTTAACTGAGTGTAGCTACAGTATGTTAAACAACCCATCCAGGCAGAGCTTATAAATTGTTTTGGGTAATAACTCAACCCTACTTTGTTCAACTGGGACCAAATTTGAGACTTATGTACAAAATATTACTATAAGACAGTATCCCAAATTTGGACTGTATTTGGTCTCACTGAGCTCATTTGTACCTGAACCCCCGACATATTTGCTTTAACTTCTCTCCACTTAATGTCACAGTTATACACCATTCAGCCATACCATTTAAACCACCTCCTTGTTTCTACACTCACTGTCCATTTTATCAGCTCCACTGACCATATAGAAGCACTTTGTATGTCTACAATTACAGACTGTAGTCCAGCTTTTTCTCTACATACCTTTCTAGCCTGCTTTCACCCTGTTCTTCAATGGTCAGGACCCCCACAGGACCCCCACAAAGCAGGTATTATTTAGGTGGTGGATGATTCTCAGCACTGCAGTGACAATGACATAGTGTGTGTTGTGCTGGTATGAGTGGATCAGACACATCAGCTTTTAAATACTGTGTCCACTCACTGTTCACTCTATTAGACACTCATACCTAGTTGGTCCACCTTGTAGATGTAAAGTCAGAGACGATCGCTCATCTATTGCTGCTGTTTGAGATGGTCATCTTCTAGACCTTCATCAGTGGTCACAGGACGCTGCCCGTGGGTGTGTTGGCTGGATATTTTTGGTTGGTGGACTATTCTCAGTCCAGCAGTGACAGTGAGGTGTTTAAAAACTCTATCAGCTGCTGTATCTGATCCACTCATACCAGCACAACACACACTAACACACCACCACCATGTCATTGTAACTGCAGTGCTGAGAATAATCCACCACCCAAATAATACCTACTCTGTAGTGGTCCTGGGAGAGTCCTGACCATTGAAGAACTACATGAAAGGGGGCTAACAAAGCATGCAGAGAAACAGATGGACTAGTCAGTAATTATAGAACTACAAAGTGCTTCTATATGGTAAGTGGAGCTGATAAAATGGACAGTGAGTGTAGAAACAAGGAGGTGGTCATAATGTTAAGCTTGATCGGTGTAAACGTAGAGTATGAAAATGTGATAAGCTAACAAGAGCCTGCAAGCATGAGATGAAAGGACAAATACACTGGTCAGTTAGCCTTAACTATATGTCATTTTATTTGCAGGTCGTGTGCGTTATGTACTATTATATGTTTTGGTATTAAACTAAAACAAGCAGTGCATTGATAGGTTGAAAACCTCTGCCCCGAAGGCCATAACTGAGGATTTAGCTTAGCACAATTATTAAACCAGCATTGCGATTAAGCCCGATTGGAACATGTAGCTGAACTTAAAACCGTACGGTAATCGATACATAATGCATAACAGTTATGTCAGCCATTGAGCACCCCAAAATATTTTTATAAATGGCACGTATGTCACATAAAGGTATGACTCACGGCAGCTATCGTCTCTCTTTGACTCCTCAAGTTTTATACAGGCAGATATTAAATAATGAAGAGAATTCTAGAACGACTGGTATCTCGAAGACTCTAAGATGCACTAAAATCAAGCCCTGTATTGAAGCTCTGCATTTAGCAGTCTGGCAAGCTGCAAGGAGCAATGCCGTAATAGCATAAAAGCTAAAACAACCGATTACTCACCTCATATTTTCAATGTCCCTTCCGCCGCTTTTCAGTATACAAATAGGAATAGCGATCAAGGCTAGTAACATCATATAAGCGATGTAAAAACATTTTTTAAAATAGAACACAAACGTGGTGCTGGTCCAAAACAGGACCGGCACAACGAGCAGCGGTAGCATCCAGAGAACCTCCATACCGCCTCCTCTCCAACTCAGTTACTCTCACACACTGTCAGCACTAAAGAAACCGTAAGCGACGCCTACACTGGACTCCACTCCCCAAAAGCAAACACCAATCCAAGCAGAAGAGAAAACCGCGAGGTGTGTAAAAAAAACTGAAATTATCAAGTCAAAATCCTGTTGGTTAAAACGTGCTGAACTCGGAGCCTCCTATCGTACGACGAACACGGCAAATCCAGAATTGGGGGAGCACGCGGACCCTTCTCGTGCATTTCCGGGTTCTCGTTGTTTATGTTTAACGTCATCTTCCTCTCTGTTCTACAAGCAGCACATACGCAAAATAATACTGAATTTATAATATGCAAGAACTAAAATTAACTTTTAGATCTCAGCTGTAGAACTGAGAGGTTCGAAGTTTCCAAAACAATCTGGAAATGCTTTAATCGTCGCGATCGATCCAGCAGTTTATGTTGCTGCTTGGTGTCTGGTTCTTTTTTTTTTTTTTTTTCATCAACTTTATCCTGTTTTTTTTTTCCTTTAAAATAATTTGAATATGTGGTTCTAAAAAAGCTGTTAACTATACATATAAATGTTGTAACTTTTAGGAAATGTACACCCATCAGCCATAACATTAAAACCACCTCCCTGTTTTTACACTCTGTCTTATTTTATCAGCTCCACTTACCATATAGAAGCACTTTGTAGTTCTACAATTACTGACTGTAGTCCATCTGTTTCTCTGCATGCTTTTTTAGCCTGCTTTCACCCTGTTCTTTAATGGTCAGGACTCTCCCAGGACCACCACAGAATAGGTATCATTTAGGTGTTGGATGATTCTCAGCACTGCAGTGACAATGACATGGTAGTGGTGTGTCAGTGTTGTGTTGATATGAGTGGGTCAGACACAGCAGCGCTGATGGAGTTTTGAAATACCGTGTCCACTCACTGTCCACTCTATTAGACACTCTTACCTAGTTGATCCACCTTGTAGATGTAAAGTCAGAGACGATCGCTGCTGTTTGAGTTGGTCATCTTCTAGACCTTCATCAGTGGCCACAGGACACTGCCCACGAGGCGCTGTTGGTTGGTTATTTTTGGTTGGTGGACTATTCTCAGTCCAGCTGTGACAGCGCTGCTGTGTCTGATCCACTCATACCAGCACAAAACACACTAACACACCACCACCATGTCAGTGTCACTGCAGTGCTGAGAATGATCCACCACCCAAATAATACCTACTCTGTGGTGGTCCTGTGGGGGTCCTGACCATTGAAGAACAGGGTGAAAGCAGGTTAAAAAAGCATGCAAAGAAACAGATGGACTACAGTCAGTAATTGTAGAACTACAAAGTGCTTCTATATGGTAAGTGAAGCTGATAAAATTGACAGTGAGTGTAGAAACAAGGAGGTGGTTTTAATGTTATGGTTGATCGGTGTATATAGAACATACAGTGGAATTAGAAAGTATTCAGACCCATTGATGTCTTTGCACACTTGATTGTGTTATGGACTAAAATATTGTGTTATGATTGTGTTATGTGTTATGGTCTAAAATTAAAGTCTCCCAAATCTAACATTAATGTGTAATTGTTCATACTGTACATAGGTTACAGTTAGGCCTATTCCCGACTAAAAAAATAAACTGACAGTTAAAACTGCACACTCATCAGGTTATGCAAAGGGACAGAGTAATGTTCATTACAACACATCAGGTGACCTTTTACCCTATCAGTAGCAAAGCAATGCCCTTTAACCACTGAAACAAACTATGTGTCAATGGTATCTTTGAACCTGATCATACGCTGGCAAAATTTGCATAACTATGGATGTACAACCCTTAATCAGAAAAAGTTGGGACAGCTCAGAAAATGCAAATAAAATGACTAAGTTTTTTACTTTAACTTTTATTTCATTGTAGACAGTATGATTTATACTTATATTATTGAATTATATAGTTAACAATCAGTATGAACCCAAGTATGAACTCAAGTTATTTCATGTTTTGTTTGGTCAACTTTATCTCATTTGTTAATATACAGTGGGGCCAAAAAGTATTTAGTCAGCCACTGATTGTGCAAGTTCTCCTACTTAGAAAGATGAGAGAGGTCTGTAATTTTCATCATAGGTACACTTCAACTATGAGAGACAAAATGAGAAAAAAAAAATCCAGGAAATCACATTGTAGGATTTGTAAAGAATTTATTTGTAAATTATGGTGGAAAATAAGTATTTGGTCAATAACAAAAGTTCAACTCAATACTTTGTAACATAACCTTTGTTGGCAATGACAGAGGTCAAACGTTTCCTGTAAGTCTTCACCAGGTTTGCACACACTGTAGCTGGTATTTTGGCCCATTCCTCCATGCAGATCTCCTCTAGAGCAGTGATGTTTTGGGGCTGTCGCTGGGCAACACGGACTCCACAAATTTAGGCCACTCCAGGACCTTGAAATGCTTTTTACGGAGACACTCCTTCGTTGCTCGAGCGGTGTGTTTGGGATCATTGTCATGCTGGAAGACGCAGCCACATTCCATCTTCAATGCTCTCACTGATGGAAGGAGGTTTTGGCTTAAAATCTCACGATACACGGCCCCGTTCATTCTTCCCTTAACACGGATCAGTCGTCCTGTCCTCTTTGCAGAAAAACAGCCCCAAAGCATGATGTTTCCACCCCCATGCTTCAAAGTAGGTATGGTGTTCTTGGGTTCTTCTTCTTCCTCCAAACACGACGAGTTGAGTTTTTACCAAAAAGTTCCATTTTGGTTTCATCTGACCACATGATATTTTCCCAATCCTCTTCTGGATCATCCATATGCTCTCTGGCAAACTTCAGACGGGCCTGGACATGTACTGGCTTAAGCAGGGGGACACGCCTGGCACTGCAGGATTTGAGTCCCTCTTGGCGTAGTGTGTTACTGATGGTAGCCTTTGTTACTTTGGTCCCAGCTCTCTGCAGGTCATTCATCAGGTCCCTCCGTGTAGTTCTAGGATTTTTGCTCACCGTTCTCATGATCATTTTGACCCCACGGGATGAGATCTTGACCCCAAGGGAGATTATCAATGGTCTTGTATGTCTTCCATTTTCTTACAATTGCTCCCACAGTTGATTTATTCACACCAACCTGCTTGCCTATTGTAGATTCACTCTTCCCAGCCTGGTGCAGGTCTACAATTTTCTGCCTGGTGTCCTTCGACAGCTCTTTGGTCTTGGCCATGGTAGAGTTTGGAGTCTGACTGTTTGAGGCTGTGGACAGGTGTCTTTTATACAGATAACGAGGTCAAACAGGTGCCATTAATACAGGTAACGAAGAAGCTTCTTAAAGAAGAAGTTACAGGTCTGTGAGAGCCAGAAATCTTGCTTGTTTGTTATTGACCAAATACTTATTTTCCACCATAATTTACGAATAAATTCTTTAAAAATCCTACAATGTGATTTCCTGGATTTTTTTTCTTCTCATTTTGTCTCTCATAGTTAAAGTGTACCTATGATGAAAATTACAGACCTCTCTCATCTTTCTAAGTAGGAGAACCTGCACAATCAGTGGCTGACTAAATACTTTTTGACCCCACTGTACATCCATTCCGTTACTTCAATCTTTTGTGGGGAACATTGTTTTTAAACATTATACATTGTCTCAAAGCAACTTTACAGCATCCAGGACCTACAGACCAAAAACCCCTGTTGAGCAAGCTGAGGGCAACAGTGGCAAGGAAAAACTCCCTTAAAATTACAGGAAGAAACCTTGAGAAGATCTAGACTCAGCAGGGACCCCTATCCTCCTTGAGTGGCCTGGAGGATCATTTGAATAAGTAGGATTTACACAAATCATACATACACAAAATTAAATTGAACTAAAAGTTATAACTAACTTGACAGTGTCGAGTCATATGGTGGTCCCTTTTGATTGATAAATGGAGTACACAGGTGCGGAGATGTACAAAGTCCATCTGTATGTTAGATGTAGCTTATAAAACAATCACTATAGCTTATAAAACAATAAATGTATGTGCCAGATGTGTGTACCTAACAAAGTGCTCAGCAAGTATGTGTGTGTGTGTGTGTGTGTGTGTGTGTGTGTATATTGTATGTCCTTTATTCTGCATAGTGATTCTGCATTCTCCTTTTCCATGGACCACAGAATGTGAATTTATGGTGAGAGACCATGTTTACATTATACAGCTCTGGAAGAAAATTAGAGAGAAGTTTTTTAGGTTTTATTGAGTTGGTATATTCTGAGTAAAATGAATATTTTTATTTGATTCTATGAACTACTGACAACTGGTCAAAAATATGCTTGTGTCAGACCTTGAGTAATGCAAAGAAAGTGTTGTATTCATTTTAAAAGAACACAATACTATTTTTAACTTAGTAAGAGTTTAGAAATCAGTATTTGGTGAAAAACCCATATTTTTAATCAAAGCTTTCAAATGTCTTAGCATGCTCACCACAAGTCTTTCACATTGCTGTTGGGTGAATTTATTCTTCGTAGGCTTTGTTTGATGGCTTTTGACCACCCATCTTCATTTTTATGACAATCCAGAGGTTTTAAATGGGGCCAGGTCTGGAGATTGGGCTGGTTATGATCTGGTGATCATACATCCACAGCATTGTCCTGCTGAACAGTAGGAGATGAGGAAAGCAAGTTTTTTTTTCAGTTTAACCTAGTACACGGCTTAATTCAGCTGATCTTCATGAAGACAGCTTACCTGATTTCAGCCTTGCTGAAACCCCCAAGATCATCACCGATTCTCTAGGCCTCTCCAGGTCTCAGTCTAACCATCACAGAACCAGATGTTGGGTCAAGCTGAAAATTGGATGCATCATAGAAAATGTCCTTACTACAGTCCTCTACATTCTGACCCTTATGGTATTTTGCAAACTGCAACCTGGCTCCTTTTAAGTCCGTTTTGATAAAGCATTTTTTTAAAGCTTTACATGACTTTAGCTGTGCCCCTAGGAACCTGTTTTGAACCTCACATGTACTTTATGCCAGCTGCTGTTGGTAATTCTTTTTGTAGGTCATTTGATGTTATCATGTGGATGTTAAGTAACATTCAAATGAGGTTCCTATGCAACACTAACTGGTAATCTTTTGTTCTTTTTATTATTTTCAGCAAGCGCAAAACTATCTTGTGAAAATTTATTTGTGTTCTTTCTAGATTTGCAAGCACATGAGAACAGAACCCCAAATGTGTAAATTTGATTTGAATGTGTTCACACAGAACCATCCCTTTAAGAACATCAGATTTATTCGGAGGTCTCAAATCACCCCTCCCCCGCTAAGCCTCGACTCAGTAGACTTGAGCGAGGCAGAAAGATTTAAAACGTTCGGTCATTCGTTTGTGTGTACGCAGGCAGGGAAGCTTATATTGTATTTAAATTTAAATAGAGACAAAATAATTAATTCATTAAGCAGAGCGCGAAATGAAGGGTCTGTCATGAGCGCGAGAGCTCGTCCTCAACAGGGATGCGAGAGTGGTAAAGGACGGTTGTTCGCGAGGATGAAAAGGACATCGGTTATCCGCGAGCTAAAGGAACAAAGCTCCCTGTAGCATCCCTCTTCTGTTCCACAGGGGTACTGTAAGGTTCGGTGGTTTAAAAGGGGAGGTACCCGATGTCGGCTCGAGCTTTAGAATCACGATGAGAGGCCGCGAGCGGCTAGCGGAGACAGTCTCGAAGATGCCGCGCGCTCTGCGGAGGCTCGTGCACCTGGTGCTGCTTTGCCCGCTATCGAAAGGCTTGCAGGTAAACTAAATTTTTACTCGATTTATTACAGCTTTATGTATTTACATTACATTTTTGTATCGTTAATATACGACATGCAGAATGTATTTACGTTTAATTTACTGAGAACAGTTACATCCTAATAAAAGGCCTAATTGAACCTTCGTAGCAAAACAAAAACAAACACTATGAATGACCACAATGACTGAGTTTATGTAACATGTTAACTGTTTAACACGTATGTGTAATACTTGGGCAGCCACATCAAGTATATAATACAATCACACGTAGGCTTTACTTCACAGTAAAACTGTAACAATTATTTGTACCCCCATTGGAGTAGTACCAATTCTATATAAATTATATGGCAGATATTTGTTGATGAATTAAAGGAAAGGTCACTGATTTTTACTATAATACTGATAACAAAATTGACCTCTTAATTGTTAATAAAAACAAACAAACAAACAAAAAAACCAAATGATTTGCCTAAAATATATTTTAGGATAAATTGGAAAATACATGGTCTATTTACTAATCAACACCCACTAAATCCAGTTAAGGGTTGATGGCCATTGGAATTGGTGGGGCCACCAGAAAACACTTGAGCTTGAGGTAGCAATACACTGCAATGCACCACTCACTTACATTTAGTTATTTAGTTATGAGGAATTCCTCCGGTCCTCCCACCCTCGGGACTAGCCATTTATTGTCCACATAGGTGCCTGGCCAGCTGCAAAGTCAGCACTAGTAGGTTTGCATGCTTTAACGTTGTGGCACCAGAACACCCCTGCAGATATACTTTTTTGTTTATCTGAGTTTCTTTCTTTCCTCTGTTTCCGAAAACTGGTTTGTCGCAGACAAACTTTTGTATCTTTTGCATTCTGCCCTGTTACGGTATGCCTCTCTGTCAATGGTAACTTCACACCTTTGCCATGACAGAAGTTGACTTTCCCTTCTTCTTAACTTAGAACAATCTCAAAGACAAGAGGAAATGTGGCCTCATTTGACAACAGCAATGTGGCCTCATCTGACAACAGCACATTTTCAGTGCCTTTTAGTCCATCCAAGAAAAGCTTTGAGCTTGGGCCCAAAAACTCAGCAATGCTTCTGCATAGAAATAATTTATGGCTTTCTCTTCATGTAGTATAGTTTTGCATGTCTTGATTGATGTCTGTATTAAGTAACAGTGGTTTTCTGAAGTACTTCTAGCTATAATATTCACAGTATCATGACATTTAAGTGTGGTTTTGGCCCTGCCCTACACTTACTGAGATTTCTCCGGATTCCTGGAATCCCTCACAGTATCACATATGGTAGATGGTGAACTATCTAATTTATTTGTAATCTTGCATTTTGAAATGTATAAAGTGATTGACAATTATATATTTGCTTACAATGACTGAGCCTTTCTTGGATCCTCCTTTAATGTCCAGTCATGACAAGCTTACTTATTGCCTGTTACTTATACTTACATGTTCACCTGTGAAATGTTTTAAAACTACTTTAATATTCTGTAAATTTTTCATCTTTTATTGTTCTTACTTGAGTAAGGAATTTATGTATTTCTGCTTACTTGTTATTTCAACTTTCAATTCCCTGTAGTGTAGATAGGAAACCTATTATGTTACTGTCCCAAGCATTGAAACAACACAGCTGGCACTGTGTCTCAGTAAGTTATTGCGTTATTCACTGCTAGTATATCACCTTGTGTTTATTAGTGTGTTACTCTACTCTAGAGATGCATGTAGTAAAAGGTGAATTTGTAATTGTGTCATCTGCTTTTCCATGATTTTTTCCTCATAATTTGTTGTCTTTTTTGTATTTCTTTTTGCTTAGACGCGTCTGACTGCAGTTAAAGTAAAGTACCTGGTGGTTGCGTGGTTGGGTATATTGGTGGCCAGCTGGGTTGTCTACATACAATACTCCTCCTACTCAGAGCTCTGCAGGGGTCATGTCTGCACCATGATCATTGTAAGTTACATCACTATATCCAAACAGAAAAGTTCATGCAATTATGTTGTTTGCCCTCACTTTGTCTGTTATATTTCAATATTAGGACACTACTGGACACATACTGTAGTATGAATATTACAGGGCCATACACAAAAGGCAGGACAAAAAAACAAGATACATAAGGCTCAGAACTTGCTGTGGTATCACCCAGACATCACCAGGCTTAATGGCAGCATGGTCCTTATATACAAGTGTTAATTAAGTCATACACTTTTAATAGTTACTTAATTTTAAATGTTAGGCACTGAGTTTTACCATTAAAATTACATTTAAACTGTAAAATACGGCCTTTAGTGCTTTTCTTATAAAAGAAATAGGGAATTTCACTGTATGCACAATGTGGCATGCATGTCTGTACAGTGTGATATTTTCAAAATTGGCATAGCTTGGAGTGGTGAGGCCCAGTATGATATTCTTTTATGAGGCCAAAAACTTGGCAGTACCCATGTACATCATACATACACATTTTAATTTTGTAATAATCATGCATTAATATTAAATAAACAAGAAATAAATCTTTTTTGTTCTGGTGAAGAGTGTTTGCTAAATGCCGTAAACATGAATGTCAGGTGATGTGAAGAGTATTATGGGGCTCGTAGTTCTTACAATGATAAGCAGAGTTCTACTTTTATACTTTGGCATTGGGCAAAGATCTTATACTTTGGCATTAGGCACACAGATCCACATGTGCTGAATGTGCAGAGCACATACAGCCTGACTTACATCTTCCATTTTTTATTTTAGTGTAACAGTTTATAATTTAGATCATATAAATGCATAAAGTTTAACTGCTCAGGTCAGAACACCAGAATGCTCTCTAAACATCATTGAGCATGCATTAAGGTTGTGTTTATACTTGTCAGCTAAGGTTTGATTATAGCAAACCCTAGTACGATTGCTCTGTTAATGTGGTTTGTTACAGTAAGTGTGAATGCTTCTATTCGAATTCTGGTGCGCACCAAATAAGCGGATCAAGACCGCTGGAGCAGGGGTTTTCTAAATGAATTCTGGTGTTCTAAACAAGTCGTTTCAGGGGTGAACACAATACAAACCAACGGCATCTAGACGAACCAAACACAATACAGTGTTACAAGATGCAACACTAAAAACGTCATGAGAGATCAGTGTACATTGAAAACAATTATTGTTATTATAAAGTTAAATATGCAGTATAGGAATTTCTGGCCATGTATTGACTCTTTTGTCCATTTTACCACCTCTTGCGGTGTTTCCAGTTGGTAAAATACCACCAGGTAAACACAACTCCGATAAGCCCAGCATGGTGCATTGTTTTGACTGAAACTGACCACATTTAGGATTTGCTGAACTTATAAAGTAAGAAAAAGTGTATTGAGTTATGGGGAACAGAACTGTTTTTTTTAATGAATATGTTAAGGCGCAAGACAGAATACAGAGAGAGAGATGAACACACTTTTCCATTATTTGCATTTTTGGAAACCCCAAAGGGACAAAATTCAATATTCAAGCTCATACAGTAAACATTCTCAGTCTACTGCATTATAGAAAAGTCTGTTACACAACAACAGGCTCACAAAATATGTCATACATGTGACATGTGACACTTTTTTGGTTTTGGTTTGAGAGTAACTTTGTAAGTATAATTGCTAAATGAACAAGGACTAAAATGTAACAATGTATCATTTTCTTGGTTGGTCCAGAGCAAGGGAACTAAACTGCAAATATAAACACAGCCTAAGGGTGGCTTAGTCTTAAGTCTGCTTTTGTTTTTCAAAACTGATGTGAAATCTAGTTTCACTCTTGATTTAAATCAACACCTCAGCTGCTGGAAACAGGGGCGTAACTACAGGAGGGGCAGGGGGTGCAGGTGCACTGGGGCCCATGGCGGGGGGGGGGGCCCATCCACGACATGAACTCAACCACCCACCTCACTGCCCGCCCATTGGCTGCACTCACCAAGTCGTTATTATTATATTACAATATTTTCGTTAAGTAAAATTAAAATAACTAAAACTGTGCATTGAAAATAAATTTTTTTTGCACTGGGGCCCATGAGCTCCTAGTTACGCCACTGGCTGGAAATAAAATAAATTTTTGTTTTCATTTCAGAGCCTTATTTGTCCATTATTGGTTAATCAAACCCTAATTAACACACATTGGGTGTGTTCGAAAACCTAGGGAGCTCTCTACATAGACAGCATTTTACGTCATCCTACGCATGCTCCCGAGAAGGAGGCTGTTTGAAATCGTAGATGCCTTAATATGCTCACTAGTATGGTATCTTAAAATTTCAATGGTATTTTGACTCAAGAACGAGTGAGCCTCCGATGCTGCCTTAGCGGTGAAGACAATCCCAGCATTCAGTGCGGCACAACTTTTGGCGGACGGTGTGGAGAAACAAACTGAGTTATTTTCAAATGTAAATAAATTATTATTGATTTTTAATTTGTATAAACTTCACAAGTGTTTTTATTTGCAAATTCGGGCTTGTCAGCGAATTTAACTGTTTTCAGTACACGGAGGGAGATTGACATGCTAGCGCGTTGTGCCACCCCATCCCTTTGGTTTGAATGGCATGAGGCTAACTGTGTTAGCTTAGTTAGCGAAAACTGATGAAATCGCCGTCTAAGTTGCGCGTTCGAATAACCTGACTTATAAGTCGATGACTTATTAGAATTCTCTCTAATTAGGCAGCTGCCTATGTAGGCAGTAAGACAGCAAGGCAGCTCACTAGGTTTTCGAACACACCCATTGTGTATGACAAAAGAAAATAGTTCTAGACTTTAATTGTAAACCTACAATGAGTACTAACTGTATGTGTTCCTCATAAAGAGGCCAGCAGGTTTAAACAATACAATATTAATTTAAAACTATAAAACTGTTATGAGTGTACCTTTACCTGGTACTCTCATAACAGAACAACACATACTTCCATGTCATTGGCATGTTAGTGTATAGCAGTGATGGGAATTTTACCTTCCAAATATTATCTGGTTAGAGTTATTTAATAGTGGATCTTTTTGATTAATAAATGGGGTACAGGGGTTGACAGAATGTACCGTCAGTCAGTAATTGTATACCCACAAAGTTAATCTGTAGAGTAGATATAGCTTTTAAAATAATCAATTAATGTACTTACCAGTTTACCTACAAAAGTTGTCTGTGCATGTATTTTAGTAGGATTTTTTTCCTTTTGGTACTAAAGTAGTCTTCTCCGTGTCCACTACTCTACACCATTCTAAATAGAGTCTAAATAAAGATAACAGCAGCTAATGCAAACCCACAGTTATTTTTATTTTGTTTTGCTGATAGCTAATTTGTCGATCATTTGCAAAACATTTGGATGGAATCAGAGCGTGACCTGTTTGGCATTTATGATTTAAATACAAATTACAAAGGGAAAACAGGCTGTCAGACACAAGAAGCAAAAAGCCCTATGATGCCGCTCAGGTGGCGCAGCAGTAAAAACACACGCTAGCGCACCAGAGCTGGGATTTTGAATACATCGTATCGAATCTCAGCTCTGCCATCCGGCTGGGCTGAGCGGACACATGAACAACGATTGGCCTGTTGTTCATATAGGTGTGGGGATTTAAGCCGGATAGGGACTCCTCATAACTGATGCACTACTACCTCTGCTGGCTGGTTGATGGCGCCTGCACAGAGGCAGGGAAAGAGTGCTGATCAGGGTGTGTCTCTTCGTACACAAGGCTGATTCGCATATATGCACTCGCCTAATGTGGGTGACAAAATGCATACAGCTGCTGCCCATGTGTCGGAGGGAGCGTGGGTTAGCTTCGTTCTCCTCAAATCAGAGCGGGGGTCAGCATTAGTGGAGAGGAAGCGTGATGCAATCGGGCAATTGGACGTGCTAAAAAAAGTCGGGAGAAAAAGCATGCATAAACAAAATATATAAAAATAAATAAATAAATAAATAAATAAATAAATAAAGCCCTATGATGTATTAACATTGTGTCTTTATGTGTGTATTTCAGTGTGACCACTACCGCAGGGGGATTATCTCTGGTTCTGCTTGTAAGTCTTTGTGTGAAGAGAAAACTCTGACTCTAAAGCACTGCCTTTCAACTTCTCCTACCCAGCAGGTAAGCACACACACACACATACACACACACACACACACACACACACACTTTTTAATCCTTACAAATGTGTGTGTGTGTGTGTTTTGCAGGTTTACAGTGCAGTGTGGAAGGAAAAAGCAGTGGTATTGAAGTGCGCCCTAGGAGAGGCTCAACGTGATGCCAGTCTTTACAAAAAGCCCACTCGGGGCACGTCTATGGATGAGTTCCATGAGATGCTCCACTCGTTTCTTAAGGTTCTGTCTATCCTTTGATAAAACATGTTCCATATGGTCTATCAAATTGCTTTTGCAGACATGACCTTTTGAGTCTGTTACGCAAATGACCAGGCCAGGGGCACTGCTGAGACATAAACTTTGGTCTCTGTCGTGGTGGGCCACATCATTTGACTGCTGCACCACCTTAGTTCCCCACCCACCTGTTGTTATTTGAATGAACCATTGAAATTACAAAAAATTAAATGCTTTACTTACACTTACACACTGGCAAATTGTATTATCATAGTTTTTTTTCTTTTGGCTGCTCTCATATTTAGGAGTAACTACAGTCCACATACCTCAATTGGCACAGTTTTTATGCCGGATGCCCTTCCTGGCACAACTTCTCTTGTTTTTTATTCAGGCTTGGGCCAAATAAGAGTGTACTAACACGTGCACCTTTCAATGGCTTGGCTGTTTGTCCACCTTTCCCCCCAGAGATTGCCAATCATGTCTGTGTAGATGCCTGAGTGGCCGATAGTGCAGAGATTCGGGGTTTAAATCTCAGCGGTAGTTGGAAAGCATATTTTACTGCTGAGCCACTCAAGTACCCATTTTATTATCATTTTATCAAACTGATTTATTAGGTTTCCCCACTAAAGGCATGGTTCCCCCACATTTTCACTCACAAAACAACTTAACAACCTCAACAATGTTTTAAATTAATTCATTTAAATTCAGTTACTTTTTGAAGTCCCACCCAACATGGTGGTAATAGTGTGATTGTACTTTAGGGCCTGATTTTCCAAAAATATATATTCAGCTTTAGTTCTTTTAAAAGTTTATTGTTTTTTTTTTAAATATTACATGCCCTGCTGTTGCTACATGCAGCAACTTAGATTTTTTATTTTAGACTACTATAATGTTGAATTTTAACTTTGTGCCATGGCCTTAATTTTTGACTACAGTTGGTGACTTATGTGCCCAATGATAAAGGGATGGTTTGACTGAACCTATTAGATTGAGCCATGGTAATTACAAGCTTTGTAATCTTGGGATGTGGACTTTATATTGTTAGTAAGTCAGGGACATCGCTTGGAGCTAGTTTTAAGTAAGTTTGGATCCCAGGATCAATTGCACAAACAATTGTCCACGTGTTCAAAGTACAGTTTTTTTCCACCAAAGTAACGTAGAAAATTGTTTGCAGCTTTGCTGAGAAGAAACAAACTGTGGGACATTTAAAATAATAGGTTTTGTATGCATATTTTTGACTTTTCAGATTGTCACATTTTAGAAAACCCACAAAAGTTCTATGATATGATACACTATATTGCCAAAAGTATTCGCTCAACTGCCTTCACACGCATATGAACTTGAGTGACATTCTTAATCCATAGGGTTTAATATGATGGCAGCCCCCACTCTTCTGGGAAGGCTTTCCACAAGGTTTAGGAGTGTGTTTATGGGAATTTTTGACCATTCTTCCAGAACGCCTGGCTCGCAGTCTCCGCTCTAATTCATCCCAAAGGTGTTATATTGGGTTGAGGTCAGGACTCTGTGCAGGCCAGTCAAGTTCTTCCAAACCAAACTCGCTCATCCATGTCTTCATGGACCTTGCTTTGCACACTGATGTGCAGTCATGTTGGAACAGGAAGAGGCCATCCCCAAAGTGTTCCCACAAAGTTGGGAGCATGAAATTGTCCAAAATCTCTTGGTATGCTGAAGCTTTAAGAGTTCCTTTCACTGGAACTAAGGGGCCAAGCCCAACTCCTGAAAAACAACCCACACCATAATCCCCCCTCCACCAAACTTTACACTTGGCACAATGCAGTCAGACAAGTACCGTTCTCCTGGCAACCACCAAACCCAGACTCGTCCATCGGATTGCCAGACGGAGAAGCGTGCTTTGTCACTCCAGAGAACATGTCTCCACTGCTCTAGAGTCCAGTGGTGGCATGCTTTACACCACTGCATCCAACGCTTTGCATTGCGCTTGGTAATGTAAGGCTTGGATGAGCTGCTCGGCCATGGAAACCCATTCCATGAAGCTCTCTACGCACTGTTCTTGAGCTAATCTGAAGGCCACATGAAGTTTGGAGGTCTGTAGCGATTGACTGCAGAAAGACCTCTGCACACTATGTGCCTCAGCATCCACTGACCCCGCTCTGTCATTTTACGTAACCTTGCTGTCATTCCCAATCGCTTCCACTTTGTTATAATACCACTGACAGTTGACTGTGGAATATTTAGTAGCAAGAAAATTTCACGACTAGACTTGTTTCAGAGGTGGCATTCTATCACGGTACCACGCTGGAATTCACTGAGCTCCTGAGAGCGACCCATTCTTTCACAAATGTTTATAGAAGCAGTCTGCATGCCTAGGTGCTTGATTTTATATACCTGTGGCCATGGAAGTGATTGGAATACCTGAATTTAATTATTTGGATGGGTGAGTGAATACTTTTGGCAATATATGATTTGATATATTTTCCACTGCACAGTATCATGTGGTATGGTATTAAATCCATGACCCCAAATCGCAAATGTACCTAATCACCCGTGCTAAATTTGGTTAGTGTTCTAAACCAGTCAAAGTGTACTGATGCAAGCGATATAGGTGAAGCAGGAAACACGAGTCATATTTAAACCCAACTCCATTTAATTTTATTAAAACTGTGAAAAACATAAAACTTAAACATGGCTACAGAAAATTACATTTTACAATTTAAATTTTACAGTTACTGTGACAGTTTTACTCTTAGCTGAAGCTATTATGTCACAACGTCAACGTTCAGGGAGCTCCTACTTTCATGGATAACCAGTGCATCTGGAAAACAACAGACAACAGCACAATAGGTACAGTACAAATACAACCCCTCACCATGGATGCGAACTGAAGCGTACCCTGCAATAAAACGGGTGTAAGGAGACCTCTATGGTAGAAAGGTGCTAATGGAATTTGTGGGGGAACACTTCTAAATATGTTGTGCAACAAGCTTTCTTTTTTATGTGGTTAAATGTGATAGCCGGTCTTGCTATGCACCAAATGATTAAACCTGTAAGGTGTAAACCTGACATACTTTGATACAGTAGTACACGTTGATATGACACAAGAAACCATACTGTTTAGACTTGATTAAATCCTGTCTTAACAAATAATCCTACATACTGCAGCCTTAAACAGGTTAGTGACACGTCTAACCTGCTAGTGGCTTTGACTTCTAGTGACCATGCCACACAACACTTCTTACATGCTTACCTGTGCATTTCTCTGTCTTTAATTTAGGAAAATCTGGGTGAGCAGCTGTCCCTTGGCTCGCTTGTCTTGCGTGTAATCTCTCTGGCTGATGTTAACGCTGATGGTAAGGTCTCTCTAGCTGAAGCAAAGTCTGTTTGGGCCCTGCTGCAGATTAACGAGTTCATGCTGACTCTGGCGCTACAGGACAAAGAGCATGCCCCTCGTCTGCTGGGCTTCTGTGGGCAATTGTATGCCACAGAGCATGTGGTCCATGGTGCACTTTTTAGTCTGGAATTGCCATCCTGGCTCCATCCAGTGGTGCCTGAGGCCGTGAGCAATGCCCTGAACCACTGGTTGGCGCCCGCCTGGCCACGTCGTGCCCGTGTTGCCATTGGTCTGCTTGAAATGGTTGAGGAACTATTCCATGGAACATATGGAAGTTTCTACATGTGCAATGCCACTCCACAACAAGTGGGCTACAGCACTAACTACGACTGCAAGATAGCTGACCTGGGAAGCGTGGTGCCAGAAGCAACTGTGCGGGCGTTTTTACGCGGACGAGCTTGCCAAACCAACACAGACTGCACATTTGGACATGACTGCACGGCCACGTGTGATCGCCTGGCTAAACAGTGCAACACAGAAGTGGTGCGGCCAAATTTGGCCAAAGCCTGTGCCCTTCTAAGAGATTTTCTCTTATTTGGGACTCCTGTTGACTTGATGGATGACCTGGACAAGCAGCTGCGCACTTGTGTGACTTTGAGTGGCCTGGCCTCACAGATGGAGGTTCACCACTCACTCGTGCTTAACAACCTCAAAACACTGCTGTGGAAGAAAATCTCTAATACTAAATATTCCTGATTAAGAATTATACTAGGTTTAAGGTCTAATAGTGACAGTGGTAAAAGGAAGGTATTGAAAGAGATTGCTTCAGTATGGTTGCCAGTAATGTACATGCAACTGTGAGTGTGGCAGAAATTTTTTTAGTCCCACAGAACAACAATACAGGGAGGAACACAAAGACTGAGTGTTCTGTACACTAGTTATAGCCACTTACCCTTACACACAGTCTTAAAAACAAACTTTCAGGAAATGTCTTTAATGGAACACCGCAGCATTTTTCAGCATAATGTTTATCAGCATTATGCATTTTTTTCAGCAAAAATATCCAATATGTATATTACCGTGGGCAATGTATATCAACAAGTGCAAAAAGTTTCTTCCTGTACTGAGAACTGAGAAAATAGCAGAAAGCCTGCTTAAATGCTATTAATAATTTAAGCCTGAGGACATAAATATTACAGTGTAAATGTAAAACAAATGTACATATTACTTTTTTTATCTAAAATCCATTGTGGATGTGAATCTTTGCACTGCAAAGATTCACATCCACAATGGATTTTAGATGAAAAAAGTAATATGTACATTTGTTTTACATTTACAGTTATTTTAGAGTTGGCTATTATAGAAAAGTGTCAGTACACATAGTGCATCACAGCTTGCTGAGTATGTGGCTGCAAAGCCAGTGCCCTTGTTGGCACATCCACTGCTGAATGTGCATACAATGGGCACTTTTTGAGCATTTTTCTTAAATTTACTGCAATGTGTTTATTACAAAACCTATAACCAGCATAACAATTTGGCACTGAACGTTGCTAGCCCCATATCTACTAGGTTGCTATTGTTGGGCCCCTAAGCAAGATCCCGAACCCTCAGTTGCTTGGAATATTTTCACTCACAATTTAAAATTCCTTTAAATAAAGTGTGTTAAAAGCTATAAATGCAATGTAAATGTATTAAAAAAGCAATCACATTTGTGAAATTGACCTTGGCAATTCCTTTTTTTTTTTTTTTTTTTTTTTTTTTTTTTTTTTTTTTTTTTTTTTTACAAACATCCACATTTCCTTGAGTCCTTTATTAAAACATATACTTAGATAAAGCTGACTGAACTCTCATGCTGTTAGGACTTCTATTTGCATCAGCTAGGTTTATCATACCAAGTCATAACTCTCATTTACAGGTATTTGCAGCTGTGTCTTAATCAGCTTCACAGGGTTTAAAATCTGATCCCATAGATTCTGTTAAGTGAGATTATATTCCAAACCCTATCATTAGTCATCTAGATTTTATACAACCCCAAATCAGAAAAAGTTGGGACAGTATGGAAAATGCAAATAAAATAAAAATGCAATGTTTCTTACATTTACTTTGACTTTTATTTGATTGCAGACAGGATGAACCTGAGATATTTCATGTTGTCTGGTCAACTTAATTTCATTTATTAATAAACATCCATTCCTGCATTTCAGGTCTGAAACACATTCCAAAAAAAGTTGGGATTGGGGCAGTTTAGGGCTAGTAATGAGGTGAAAAAACTACAACTCCAAATCAGAAAAAGTTGGGACAGTATGAAAAATGCAAATGAAATAAAAATGCAGTGTTCCTTACATAAAGAAACTCTGTGTTTTTTTATTATTTGCATTTTCCATGCTGTCCCAACATTTTCTGATTTAGGGTTGTAGAAAAGGTATGGGTTTTATTCATTTATATATTAAAAATACAAACTAAATTTCCAGAAAAGTTAGAACACTTGTGTCCTAATGTAATAAAAACTTAAAACTCTAATTTGTTTACTTGAATTTTTATTTAACCAATAAAAGTACAAATTTAATTGTATTTTGTAAACATTAACACACTAAAAAAGTTGGCACAGAGCAAAACAAGGTTAACATTATCCAAGTAACACTGTTCCAGTAGGTTCCACAATTAGCAGTTTAACTGGTAAAACAGGTCATCAAGATTAAGTATAAATGGAGCATCCACCAAAGGCTTAGTCTTTGCATGCAAGGATGGGTCATGGTTCACTGCTTTGTGCCAAACTTCATGAGAGAATTCAGTCAGTTCTAAGACAATGTTTTTCAGTGCAAGATTCTAAAGGATGTACTTTCACGGATGACTTTCATCATCTATAGTTTTAAATATCATAAAAAGATTCAGCGGGTCAGGAGAAATTTCAGTGTGTAAAGGCCAGGGGCAGAAAACGCTGCTGAATGTGCATGATCACCGAGCCGTTAGGCGAAAGCGTCTGAGAAATTGGCATGCTGCTGTGATGACCCAGTGGTAATCATGCTATTGGGGTTTTTTTTGTGTGATGCAGGCATCCATTTCTAAATTTGTTTATATTTAACACAATTGTTTGTCCTTGAAAACACTGAAAATCTTTTCTTTGTACTTTTGTCTGTTAAATAAAGGTTTTTATTGCATTGGAAAGTGTACGAAAACTTTTAAAAATGCCGTTTGTATTATTTAGCAAGAAAAATTAGCTTAA